>NW_028270169.1:6097796-6192796 GCF_037043375.1 Chiloscyllium plagiosum | reverse complement strand
AGGGATCCGGCTGAGACAAGGTGGGGGGAGGGGGGATGAAGAAACTGGTGAAGTCCAAGTTCATCCCCTGCGGTTGGAGGGTTCCCAGTCGGAAGATAAGACGCTCCTCCTCCGACCGTCGGGTTGTTGTGGTTTGGCGGTGGATGAGTCCAATGACCTGCATATCCTCGGTGGAGTGGGAGGGGGAGTTGAAATGCTGTGCTACAGGTTGGTTGGGTTGGTTCGTCCGGGTGGCCCAGAGGTGCTCTCTGAATCGCTCCGCAAGTAGGCGGCCTGTCTCCCCAATATATTGGGGAGACAGGCCGCCTACTTGCGGAGCGATTCAGAGAGCACCTCTGGGCCACCCGGACGAACCAACCCAACCAACCTGTAGCACAGCATTTCAACTCCCCCTCCCACTCCACCGAGGATATGCAGGTCATTGGACTCATCCACCGCCAAACCACAACAACCCGACGGTCGGAGGAGGAGCGTCTTATCTTCCGACTGGGAACCCTCCAACCGCAGGGGATGAACTTGGACTTCACCAGTTTCTTCATCCCCCCTCCCCCCACCTTGTCTCAGCCGGATCCCTCCAGCCCGGCACCGCCTTCCTGACCTGCAGTCTTCTTCTTGACCTCTCCGCCTCCATCCTACTCCGACCTATCACCCTCACCTTGACCTCTTTCCACCTATCACATTTCCAACGCCCCTCCTCCAAGTCCCTCCTCCCTACCTTTTATCTTCTCCTGCTGAACACTCTCTGCTCATTCCTGAAGAAGGGCCTGTGCCCGAAACGTCGAATCTCCTGTTCCCTGGATGCTGCCTGACCTGCTGTGCTGTTCCAGCAATAAAGTTTCAACTTATTGTATATTTGATGCAGGTTATTGTATATTTGTCTCAGGTTATTGTATATTTGACCCAGGTTATTGTATATTTGTCTCAGGTTATTGTATATTTGATGCAGGTTATTGTATATTTGACGCAGGTTATTGTATATATGTCTCAGGTTATTGTATATTTGACGCAGGTTATTGTATATTTGATGCAGGTTATTGTATATTTGTCTCAGGTTATTGTATATTTGTCTCAGGTTATTGTATATTTGACCCAGGTTATTGTATATTTGTCTCAGGTTATTGTATATTTGACGCAGGTTATTGTATATTTGTCTCAGGTTATTGTATATTTGATGCAGGTTATTGTATATTTGACGCAGGTTATTGTATATTTGAGGTAAAAACAATGACTGCAGATGCTGGAAACCAGATTCTGGATCAGTGGTGCTGGAAGAGCACAGCAGTCCAGGCAGCATCCAATGAGCAGCGAAATCAACGTTTCGGGCAAAAGCCCTTCATCAGGAATAAAGGCAGAGAGCCTGAAGCGTGGAGAGATAAGCTAGGGGAGGGTGGGGGTGGGGATAGAGCAGCATAGAGTACAATGGGTGAGTGGGGGAGGAGATGAAGGTGATAGGTCAGGGAGGAGAGGGTGGAGTGGATAGGTGGAAAAGGAGATAGGCAGGTCGGACAAGTCCGGACAAGTCATGGGGACAGTGCTGAGCTGGAAGTTTGGAACTAGGATGAGGTGGGGGAAGGGGAAATGAGGAAGCTGTTGAAGTCCACATTGATGCCCTGGGGTTGAAGTGTTCCGAGGCAGAAGATGAGGCGTTCTTCCTCCAGGCGTCTGGTGGTGAGGGAGCGGCGGTGAAGGAGGCCCAGGAACTCCATGTCCTCAGCAGAGTGGGAGGGGGAGTTGAAATGTTGGGCCACGGGGCGGTGTAGTTGATTGGTGCGGGTGTCCCGGAGATGTTCCCTAAAGCGCTCTGCTAGGAGGCGCCCAGTCTCCCCGATGTAGAGGAGACTGCATCGGGAGCAACGGATACAATCAATGATATAAGTGGATGTGCAGGTAAAACTTTGATGGATGTGGAAGGCTCCTTTAGGGCCTTGGAGAGAGGTGAGGGAGGAGGTGTGGGCGCAGGTTTTACAGTTCCTGCGGTGGCAGGGGAAGGTGCCAGGATGGGAGGATGGGTCGTAGTGGGGCATGGACCTGACCAGGTAGTCACGGAGGGAACGGTCTTTACGGAAGGCGGAAAGGGGTGGGGAGGGAAATATATCCCTGGTGGTGGGGTCTTTTTGGAGGTGGCGGAAATGTCGGCGGATGATTTGGTTTATGCGAAGGTTGGTAGGGTGGAAGGTGAGCACCAGGGGTGTTCTGTCCTTGTTACAGTTGGAGGGGTTGGGTCTGAGGGCGGAGGTGCGGGATGTGGATGAGATGCGTTGGAGGGCAACTTTATCCTTGTTACGGACCTTAAATTTACCTGGACCATCTCTGACACCTCCCGCCCCTTCCTGGACCTCTCCATCTCCATTAGTGACGACCGACTTGACACTGACATTTTCTACAAACCCACCGACTCCCACAGCTACCTGGATAACACCTCTTCCCACCCTACCTCTTGCAAAAATGCCATCCCGTATTCCCAATACCTCCGCCTCCGCCGGATCTGCTCCCAGGAGGACCACTTCCACCATAGAACACACCAGATGGCCTCCTTCTTTAGAGACCGCAATTTCCCTTCCCACGTGGTTAAAGATGCCCTCCAACGCATCTCGTCCACATCCCGCACCTCCGCCCTCTGACCCCACCCCTCCAACCGTAACAAAGACAGAACGCCCCTGGTGCTCACCTTCCACCCTACCAACCTTTGCATAAACCAAATCATCCGCCGACATTTCCGCCACCTCCAAACAGACCCCACCACCAGGGATATATTTCCCTCCCCACCCCTTTCCGTCTTCCGCAAAGACCGTTCCCTCCGTGACTACCTGGTCAGGTCCACGCCCCCCCTACGACCCATCCTCCCATCCTGGCACTTTCCCCTGCCACTACAGGAACTGTAAAACCTGCGCCCACACCTCCTCCCTCATCTCTATCCAAGGCCCTAAAGGAGCCTTCCACATCCATCAAAGTTTTACCTGCACATCCACTAATATCATTTATTGTATCCGTTGCTCCCGATGCGGTCTCCTCTACATTGGGGAGACTGGGCGCCAACTAGCAGAGCGCTTTAGGGAACATCTCCGGGACACCCGCACCAATCAACCACACCACCCCATGGCCCAACATTTCAACTCCCCCTCCCACTCTGCCGAGGACATGGAGGTCCTGGGCCTCCTTCACCGCCGCTCCCTCACCACCAGACGCCTGGAGGAAGAACGCCTCATCTTCTGCCTCGGAACACTTCAACCCCAGGGCATCAATGTGGACTTCAACAGCTTCCTCATTTCCCCTTCCCCCACCTCATCCTAGTTCCAAACTTCCAGCTCAGCACTGTCCGCTTGACTTGTCCGACCTGCCTAGCTCCTTTTCCACCTATCCCGTCCACCCTCTCCTCCCTGACCTATCACCTTCATCTCCTCCCCCACTCACCCATTGTACTCTATGCTACTCTCTCCCCACCTCCACCCTCCTCTAGCTTATCTCTCCACACTTCAGGCTCTCTGCCTTTATTCCTGATGAAGGGCTTTTGCCCGAAACGTTGATTTCGCTGCTCATTGGATGCTGCCTGAATTGCTGTGCTCTTCCAGCATCACTGATCCAGAATATTGTATATTTGACTCAAGTTATTGTCTATTTGACCCAGGTTATTGTATATTTGACCCAGGTTATTGTATATTTGTCTCAGGTTATTGTATATTTGATGCAGGTTATTGTATATTTGACACAGGTTATTGTATATTTGACCCAGATTATTGTATATTTGACCCAGGTTATTGTATATTTGACCCAAGTTATTGTATATTTGTCTTAGGTTATTGTATATTTGTCTCAGGTTATTGTATATTTGACCCAGGTTATTGTATATTTGATGCAGGTTATTGTATATTTGTCTCAGGTTATTGTATATTTGATGCAGGTTATTGTATATTTGTCTCAGGTTATTGAATATTTGACCTAGGTTATTGTATATTTGACGCAGGTTATTATATATTTGACCCAGGTTATTGTATATTTGTCTCAGGGTATTGTATATTTGATGCAGGTTATTGTATATTTGACCCAGGTTATTGTATATTTGATGCAGGTTATTGTATATTTGACCCAGGTTATTGTATATTTGTCTCAGGTTATTGTATATTTGATGCAGGTTATTGTATATTTGACGCAGGTTATTGTATATTTGACCCAGGTTATTGTATATTTGTCTCAGGTTATTGTATATTTGATGCAGGTTATTGTATATTTGTCCCAGGTTATTGTATATTTGACCCAGGTTATTGTATATTTGACGCGGGATATTGTATTTTTGACCCAGGCTATTGTATTTTTGACCCAGGTTATTGTATATATTTGACCCAGGTTATTGTATATTTGACGCAGTTTATTGTATATTTGTCTCAGGTTATTTCATTTTTGACCCACGTTATTGTATATTTGTCTCAGGTTATTGTATATTTGTCCCAGGTTATTGTATATTTGTCTCAGGTTATTGTATATTTGACGCAGGTTATTGTATATTTGATGCAGGTTATTGTATATTTGTCCCAGGTTATTGTATATTTGTCTCAGGTCATTGTATATTTGACCCAGGTTATTGTATATTTGACCCAGGTTATTGTATATTTGTCTCAGGTTATTGTATATTTGACGCAGGTTATTGTATATTTGTCTCAGGTTATTGTATATTTGTCCCAGGTTATTGTATATTTGTCTCAGGTCATTGTATATTTGACCCAGGTTATTGTATATTTGACCCAGGTTATTGTATATTTGTCTCAGGTTATTGTATATTTGACGCAGGTTATTGTATATTTGTCTCAGGTTATTGTATATTTGACCCAGGTTATTGTATATTTGTCTCAGGTTATTGTATATTTGACGGAAGTTATTGTATACTTGTCTCAGGTTATTGTATATTTGTCTCAGGTTATTGTATATTTGACGCAGGTTATTGTATATTTGTCTCAGGTTATTGTATATTTGACCCAGGTTATTGTAAGGTCCAACAGCCTGCTTCCTCAAAGCAAGGCCAAACAACTTGCTGCCTCGTGGCAGCCACACATTTAAACTTGGGAAGAACTGTCAGCAGAGATTGTCTCAGCTCTCAGATTGTTTCATTAATTTTATATATACAGGCTGATTTTGCAAATGCATAGAATTCAGTTCAATGTTCTACAGAATGTAAAACTTGGAAAAGTGTGTGAATGAAGGTGAATATTAATAATAAATTTATTTCTCAAATGTAGTTGCTTTTCCTTTAGCAGTGAACATTAACCTTGACGGGGGATGGTTGGTTGAGACTGCTGTTTGGATGGAAATTCCTGCAATTGTTTGTTTCAGGAGCTGGTTAGAGCTCAGTGCAGTCTGTGGGTGACCATCTGCACGACAAAGGAGTGCTGCAGGATATTCAGACTCTGCACCACTCTCACTGCAGGACAGCAACAACATCGTGGAGTGCCAATAACAGAGAGAGAGAGTGTGTGTGCGAGAGAGTGTGTGCATGCAGTGTGTGTGTGACTGATGAGCCTTTAGAACATAGAGCAATACAGTGCAGTACAGGCCCTTCAGCCCTCAGTATTACACCGAGCTGTGAACTAATCTAAGCCCATCCCCCTACACTATCCCATCATCATCCATGTGCTTACCTAAGGATTGTTTAAATGCCCCTAATGTGGCTGAGTTGACTATATTGGTAGGCAGGGCATTCCACACCTTTACCACTCTCTGAGTAAAGAACCTGCCTCTGACATCTGTCGTAAATCTATCACCCCTCAATTTATAGTTATACCCCCTCGTACAAGCTGACGACATCATCCTAGGAGTCTTTTTCTAATCCTCTGATCATCTTGTATGTCTCTATCAAATCACCTCTTAGCCTTCTTCTTTCCAATGAGAACAGACCCAAGTCTCTCAGCCTTTCCTCATAAGACCTTCCCTCCAGACCAGGCAACATCCTGGTAAATCTCCTCTGCACCTTTTCCAATGCTTCCACATCCTTCCTGTAATGGGGCGACCAGAACTGTATACAATATTCCAAGTGCGGCCGCACTAGTGTTTTGTATAGTTGCAGCATGACATCACGGCTCTGGACCTCAATCCCTCCACCAAGAAAACCTAACACACTCTATGCCTTCTTAACAGCACTATCAACCTGGGTGGCAACTTTCAGGGATCTATGTACATGGACACCAAGATCCCTCTGCACATCCATACTACCAAGAACCTTTCCATTGACCCAGTACTCTTCCTTCCTGTTATTCTTCCCAAAGTGCATCACCTCACATTTATCTGCATTGAACTCCATTTGCCACCTCTCAGCCCAATTCGGCAGTTTATCCAAGTCCCCCTGCAACCTGCAACATTCTTCCACACTGTCCACTACTCCACCGACTTTAGTGTCATCTGCAAATTTACTAATCCATCCACCTATGCCTGCGTCCAAATCATTTATAAAAATGACAAACAGCAGTGATCCCAAAACAGATCCTTGTGGCACACCATCATTAACCGGACTGTAGGCTGAATATTTTCCGTCAACCACCACTCGCTGCCTTCTTTCAGAAAGAAAGTTTCTAATCCAAACTGCTAAGTCACCCTCAATTGCACGCCTCTGCATTTTCTCCAACAGCCTACCATGTGGAACCTTATCAAAGGCTTTACTGAAGTCCATGTATACCACGTCAACTGCCCTAGTCTCATCTAAATGCTTGGTCACCTTCTCAAAAAACTCAATGAGGTTTGTGAGACACGACCTGCCCTTGCCGAAACCATGTTGACTATCTGAAATCAAATTGTTGCTTGCTAGATAATCCTATCTCTTATAATCCTTTGCAAAACCTTTCCTACAACAGAAGTAAGGCTCACTGGTCTATAATTACCTGGGTCATCTCTACTGCCCTTCTTGAACAAAGGCACCACATTTTCAATCCTCCAGTCCTCTGGTACCAAACCTGTAGACAATGACGACTCAAATATCAAAGCCAAAGGCTCCAACACCACCTCCCTAACTTCCCAGAGAACCCTCGGATTAATCCCATCTGGCCCAGGAGACTTATCTACTTTCACTCCTTCTAGAATTGCTAACACCTCCTCCATACTAACCTCAATCCTTTCAAGTCTAATATCCTGTATCTCATTCTTCTCCTCTACAATATTCTCCTTTTCCTGAGTGAAGGCAGATGAGAAATATTCATTTAGCACGTCTCTGATCTCCATAGGGTCCACACACAACTTCCAACTTCTGTCTTTGACTGGCCCTATTCCTACCCTAGTCATCCTTTTATTCCTCACATACCTATGGAAAGTTTAGGGTTCTCCTTTATTCTATTTGCTAAAGACTGTTCATGTCCATGTCCTCTCCTTGCTCTTCTTAACGCTCTCTTTAAATCCTTCCTAGCTAATCTGTAACTCTCTATCACCTCATCGCCTCATCTGAACCATCTCGCCTCAATATCACATAAGTCTCCCTCTTCCACTTAACAAGAGATGCAATTTCTGTCGTAAACCACGATTCCCTTACCTTA
Organism: Chiloscyllium plagiosum; assembly: GCF_037043375.1. Classification (NCBI taxonomy): domain Eukaryota; kingdom Metazoa; phylum Chordata; class Chondrichthyes; order Orectolobiformes; family Hemiscylliidae; genus Chiloscyllium; species Chiloscyllium plagiosum. Next base: position 6,185,291 of record NW_028270169.1, on the reverse strand, counting down.
TCACCTCCTCCCTGCCTGATAGGGACATACCTTGGACGGCACGGTGGCTCAATGGTTAGCACTGCTGCCTCACAGTGCCAGGGACCCGGGTTCGATTCCAGCCTCAGGCGACTGTGTGGAGTTTGCATGTTCTCCCCGTGTCTGCGTGGGTTTCCTCCGGGTGCTCCGGTTTCCTCCCCAATATGTGCAGGTTTGGGTGGATTGGCCGTGCTAAATTGCCCCACAGTGGTCAGGCTGGGTGGATTAGCCAAGCGAAGTGTGCAGTTAGAGGTCGGGTGGGAGGTTGTTCGGAGGGTTGGTGTGGACCCGATGGGCAAAATGGCCTGCTCTTACACACTAGGGATTCGAGGACATCACAAAGAGCTCCTGAGTCAAAAGGTACTCTTGTGGGCGGCACGGTGGCACAGTGGTTAGCACTGCTGCCTCACAGCGCCAGAGACCCAGGTTCAATTCCCGCCTCAGGCGACTGACTGTGTGGAGTTTGCACATTCTCCCTGTGTCTGCGTGGGCACCCTCCGGGTGCTCCAGTTTCCTCCCACAGTCCAAAAGATGTGCAGGTCAGGTGAATTGGCCATGCTAAATTGCCCGTAGTGTTAGGTAAAGGGGTAAATGTACGGGAATGGGTGGGTTGCGCTTCGGCGGGTCGGTGTGGACTTGTTGGGCCGAAGGGCCTGTTTCCACACTGTAAGTAATCTAATCTAATCTAAAAACCTATCAAGGACACACAATATCTATTCCTTAAACCAGCTCCACTTTTTGATCGTCCCCATCCCCTGCATTTTGCTACCCCATTCTATGCCTCCTAAGTGTTGCCTAATCACATTATAATTGCCCTTCCCCCATCGATAACTCTTGCCCTGTGGCATGTACCTATCCCTTTCCATCGCTAAACTAAATGTAACTGAATTATGGTCAACTCTCTCCAAAGTGCTCACCTACCACTAAATCAAACACCTGGCCCGGTTCATTACCGAGCACCAGATCCAGTGTGGCCTCCCCTCTTGTCGGCCCTTTGACATACTGTGTCTGGAAATCCTCCTGTACACATTGGACACAAACTGATCCATCCGACGTACTAGAGTTATAGCATTTCCAGTCAATGTTGGGGAAGTTAAAGTCCCCCACAACGACCATCCTGTTCCTTTCACTCCTGCCCAGAATTCATTTGCTGATCCTCTCCTCCACATCCCTGGAACTCTACGGAGGCCTAGAAAAAGCTCCCAGCAATGTAACCTCTCCTCTCCAGTTTCTAACCTCAGCCCATACCACCTCAGTAGGCAAGTCCTCAACAAAAGTTCTTTCAGCCACCGTTATACTGTCCATTTTACTTTCTGTAATCTTTCTGGTAACTCCTGTTAGCTGTCTGCTTGGTCCCAGGGTAAACCACCAAATGTGGAAGGTGCAGAATATTCTGTGGAGAGTGAGCCCCAGGTTGAGGTACACGAGTTCTGAACTCTCTACCCTCCTCAGGTCTGACCTCTCTCACACATTCCTGACTTTAATCATTCCGTCAGCAGCAGCCACACCTTGTACTCCAAGGGCAGTATAATTCAGTCCTTCAACCACAAACTCTCTGCCTCTGTCTCTCTCGCTGCAATTAAAATGCCCTTTAAAAGCCTCCTTGGATGGACCAGTGACAACTCTCTTAAAGTACCTCTCCTGTGAAGACGCTTGGATTGCTTCATGATATTAGGTGCTACATAAATGCAGTTTGTTACATACTGTGTTAGGGAATCCATTAGTAACTATTCTGGGTTGACCTATTCTAACCAGTTTATGTTTGGAAAGACTGATACTGTGACAAAAGACAGATGCGAGTTGCCTAACTTGTCTGGTAAGTGTTAAAACCTCATATACTCCCCAGAACCGCAGGCAGGTTAACCCCTTCAGACCCAGCCTGCTGCTGGCTACTGTTCCTCATAACCCATTGGATGGGGACATCTGTCTTTCCTTTGGGTAATCACCCTCACCCTCACCCTCACCCTCACCCTCAACCTCACCCTCACCCTCACCCTCACCCCTCACCCTCACCCTCACCCTCACCCTCAACCCCACCCTCACCCTCACCCTCAACCCCACCCTCACCCTCACCCTCAACCTCCACCCTCACCCTCACCCTCACCCTGACCCTCACCCTCAACCTCCACCCTCACCCTCACCCTCACCTTAACCCTCACCCTCACCCTCACCCTCAACCCCCACCCTCACCCTCACCCTCACCCCCACCCTCACCCTCACCCTCACCCTCACACACCCTCACCCTCAACCCCACCCTCACCCCAACCCTCAACCACCACCCCCACCCTCACCCCCCACTCTCCCCCCCACTCACACCCCCCACCCTGACCCCCACCCTCAACCCACACCCTCACCCTCACCCTCAACCCCCACCCTCACCCTCACCCTCACCCTCAACCCCACCCTCACCCTCACCCTCAACCCCACCCTCACCCTCACCCTCAACCTCCACCCTCACCCTCACCCTCACCCTGACCCTCACCCTCAACCTCCACCCTCACCCTCACCCTCACCCTAACCCTCACCCTCACCCTCACCCTCAACCCCCACCCTCACCCTCACCCTCACCCCCACCCTCACCCTCACCCTCACCCTCACACTCACCCTCACCCTCAACCCCACCCTCACCCCCACCCTCAACCACCACCCCCACCCTCACCCCCCACTCTCCCCCCCACTCACACCCCCCACCCTGACCCCCACCCTCAACCCACACCCTCACCCTCACCCTCAACCCCCACCCTCACCCTCACCCTCACCCTCAACCCCACCCTCACCCTCACCCTCAACCCACCCTCACCCTCACCCTCAACCTCCACCCTCACCCTCACCCTCACCCTCACCCTCACCCTCAACCTCCACCCTCACCCTCACCCTCACCCTAACCCTCACCCTCAACCCCCACCCTCACCCTCACCCTCACCCCCACCCTCACCCTCACCCTCACCCTCACACTCACCCTCACCCTCAACCCCACCCTCACCCCCACCCTCAACCACCACCCCCACCCTCACCCCCCACTCTCCCCCCCACTCACACCCCCCACCCTCACCCCCACCCTCAACCCACACCCTCACCCTCAACCCCCACCCTCACCCTCACCCTCACCCTCAACCCCCACCCTCACCCTCACCCCCACCCTCACCCTCACCCTCACCCTCACCCTCACCCCCACCCGTACCCCCACCCTCACCCTAAACCCCCACCCTGACCCCCACCCTCAATCACCAACCTCACCCTCACCCCCCACTCTCCCCCCACTCCCACCCCCCACCCTCACCCTCACCTTCAACCCACACCCTCACCCTCACCCTCAACCCCCACCCTCACCCTCACCCTCAACCCACACCCTCACCCTCACCCTCACCCTCACACCCACCCCCAACCCCACCCTCACCCCCCACTCACCCCCCCACTCACACCCCCCACACTCACCCCTCACCCTCACCCCCACTCTCCCCCCCACTCACACACCCCACCCTCACCCTCAGCCCACTCTCACCCCCACCCTCACCCCCACCCCTACCCTCACCCTCACCCTCACCCCCCACCCTCACCCCCACTCTCACTCCTCATCCCCACCCCCAACCCCACCCTCACCCTCACCCTCACCCCCACTCTCACCCTTCACCCTCACCTCCACCCTCACCCTCACCCTCACCCCCACTCTCAACCCAACTCTCCCCCCCACTCTCACTCCCCACCCTCATCCCCACCCTCACCTTCACCCTCAACCCCCACTCTCCCCCCACTCTCACCCCCACTCTCACCCTTCATCCTCACCCCCACCCTCACCCTCACTCTCAAACTCCACTCTCCCCCCCCACTCTCACCCCCCACCCTCACCCCCACCATCACCACCCCATTCTCAACCCCACCCTCACCCTCACCCCTACTCTCACCACCACTCTCACCTCCCACCCTCACCCCCACTCTCACCCCTCACCCTCACCCCCCACTCTACCCCCACTCTTAACCCCACCCTCACCCCTTACCCTCACCCCTCACCCTCACCCCCACTCTCCCCCCCAATCACACCCCCCACCCTCACCCCCACCCTCATCCACCACTCTCAACCACACTCTCACACCCACTCTCACCCCCACTCACACTCCCCACCCTCACCCCCACCCTCACCCCCCACTCTTAACCCCACTCTCACCCCCACTCTCACCCCTCACCCTCACCCCCACTCTCACACCCACTCGCACCCCGACTCCCATCCCCCACCCTCAACCCACTCTCATCCCTCACCCTCACCCCTCACCCTCACCCCCACTCTCACCCTTCACCCTCACCCCTCACCCTCACCCCCACTCTCACCCCTCACCCTCACCCCTCACCCTCACCCCCACTCTCACCCCTCAACCTCACCCATCACCCTCACCCCCACTCCCACCCCTCACCCTCACCCCCACTCTCACATTCACTCGCACCACCCCCACTCTCACCCCCCACCCTCACCCCCACTCTCATCCCCCACTCTCAACCCCACACTCACACCCACTCTCACCACCACTCTCACCCCTCACCCTCACCCCCACTCTCACCCCCACTCTCAACCCTCACCCTCACCCCCACTCTCACCCCCCACTCTCAACCCCACTCTCACACCCACTCTCAACCCCCTCACCCCAACCCTCACCCCCACTCTCACCCCCACTCTCAACCCTCACCCTCACTCCCACTCTCACTCCTCACCCTCACCCCCACTCTCACTGCTCACCTTCACCCCACCCTCACCACCACTCCCACCCATCACCCTCACCCCCCACCCTCACCCCCACTCTCACCCCTCACCCTCACCCATCACCCTCACCCCCACTCTCACCCCTCACCCTCACCCCCACTCTCACCCCCACTCAACCACACGCTCACCCCTCACCCTCACCCCACCCTCACCCCCACTCTCACACCCCACTCTCACCCCTCACCCCGACACTCACCCCTCACCCCGACAATCACCCCTCACCCTCACCCCCACTCTCCCCCCCACCCCCACTCTCACCCCTCACCCGACACTCACCCCTCACCCGCACCCCCACTCTCACCCCCACTCTCACCCCTCACCCCACTCTCGCCCCTCACCCTCACCCCCACTCTCACTCCTCACCCCAACACACCCCTCACCCCGACACTCACGCCTCACACTTACCCCCACTCTCACCCCTCACCCTCACCTCCCCACTCCCACTCTCACCCTCACTCTCATCCCACACCCTCACCCCCACTCTCACCTCTCACCCCCACTCTCACCTCTCACCCCCACTCTCACCCCTCACACCGATACTCACCCCTCACTCATACCCCCACTCTCACCCCTCACCCTCACGCCCCCACTCCCACTCTCACCCTCACTCTCATCCCTCACCCACACCCCACTCTCACCCCTCACCCTGACTCTCACCCCTCACCCTCACCCCCACTCTCACCCCTCACCCTCACCCCCACTCTCACCCCTCACCCCCACTCTCACCCCTCACCCCCACTCTCACCCACACACCCCTACCCCCACTCTCACCGTCACTCTCATCCCTCTCCCTGACTCTCACCTCTCACACCCCCACTCTCACCCCTCACCCTCACCCCGACGCTCACCCCTCACCCTGACACTCATCCCTCACTCCGACTCTCGCCCCTCACCCTGACACTCATCCCTCACCCCCACTCTCACCCTCAGCCCCCCCACCCCCACTCTCAACCCCCACTCTCAACCCCACTCTCACACCCACTCTCCCCCCCACTCTCACCCTCCACTCTCACCCCTCACCCTCACCCTCCTCTCACCCCTCACCCTCACCCCGACTCTCAACCCCCACTCTCAGCCCCACTTTCACCCCCACTCTCACCTCCACTCCCACCCCTCATCCCCACTCTCTCCCCTCACCCTCACCCCACCCTCACCACCACTCTCACCCCCCACCCTCACCCCCACTCTCACTCCTCACCCCCACTCTTACCCCTCACCCTCACCCCGACTCTCACCCCTCACCCTCACCCCCGCTCTCACCCCCACTCTCAACCCCACTCTCACCCCTCACCCTCACACCGACTCTCACCCTTCACCCTCACCCCACCCTCACCCCTACTCTCACACCCCTCACCCTCACCCACACTCTCACCCCACTCTCACCCCGACACTCACCCCTCTCCCCGACACTCACCCCTCACCCTCACCCCCACTCTTCCCCCTCACGCCGACACTCTTCCCTCACCCGACACTCACTCCTCACCCTCACCCCCACTCTCCTCCCTCACCCCCACTCTCATCCCTCCCCCTGACACTCGCCCCTCACCCCGACACTCACCCCTCACCCTCACCCCCACTCTCACCCCTCACCCCGACACTCACCCCGCACCCTCACCCCCACTCTCACCCTCACACCCCCACCCCCCACTCTCATCCCCACTCTCACCCCTCACCCCAACACTCACCCCTCACCCCTACTCTCACCCCTCACCCTCACCCCCCCACCCCCACTCACCCTCACTCTCATCCCTCACCCTCACCCCCACTCTCACTCCTCACCCTGACTCTCACCCCTCACCCTCACCCCCACTCTCACCCCTCACCCTCACTCTCACCCCTCACTCCCACTCTTACCCTTACACTCACCCGCCCCATCCCCAATCTCACCTTCACTCTCATCCTCACCCTCACCCCCACTCTCACCCCTCATCCTGACTCTCACCCCTCACCCTCACCCCCACTCTCACCCCTCACCCTCACCCCGAATCTCACCCCTCACCCTGACTCTCACCCCTCACCCTCACCCCCACTCTCACCCCTAACCCTCACCCTGAATTATACCCCTCACCGCAACTCTCATCCCTCACTCTCACTCTCACCCCTCACCCCAACTCTCGCCCCTCACCCTGACACTCATCTCTCACCCCTATTCTCACCCTCAGCCCCCCACCCCCACTCTCACCCCTCAACCCGACTCTCACCCCTCAACCCACTCTCACCCTCACTCTCACCCCTCACCCCCTCTCACCCCTCACCCTGACAAACACCCCTCACCACGACTCTCGCCCCTCACCCCTACTCTCACTCCTATCCCCATCTCTCGCCCCTCACCCCCACTCTCACCCCTCACCCCAACTCTCACTCCTCACCCTCACTTTCACCCCCACTCTCACCCCTCACCCCCACTCTCACCCCTCACCCTCACCCCCAACCTCACCCCTCACCCTCACCCCCCCACCCCCACTCTCACCCTCACTCTCATCCCTCACCCTCACCCCCACTCTCACCCCTCACCTTGACTCTCACCCCTCGCCCTCACCTCTACTCTCATCCCTCACCCTCTCCCCCACTCTCACCCCTCACCCCCACTCTCACCCCTCACCCCGACACTCACCCCTCACCCCGACTCTCGCCCCTTACTCCGTCTCTCGCCCCTCACCCCCACTCTCACTCTCAGCCCCCCCACCCTCAGCCCCAACCCCAACTCTCACCCTCACTCTCATCACTCACCCCGACTCTCGCCCCTCACCCCTACTCTCACTCCTCTCCCCATCCCTCGCCCCTCACCCCCACTCTCACCCGCAGCCCTCCCACCCGCACCCCCCACCCTCACTCTCACCCCCACTCTCACTCCTCACCCCCACTCTCACCCCTCACCCTCACCCCCACTCTCACCCCTCACCCTCTCCCCCCTCACTCTCACCCCTCATCCTCACCCCCCCACCCCCACTCTCACCCTCACTCCCATCCCTCACCCTCACTCTCATCCCTCACCCTCACCCCCACTCTCACCCCTCACCTTGACTCTCACCCCTCACCCTCACCCCTACTCTCATCCCTCACCCTCTCCCCCACTCTCACCCCTCACCCCCACTCTCACCCCTCACCACTCACCCCGACACTCACCCCTCACACCGACTCTCGCCCCTCACTCCGTCTCTCGCCCCTCACCCCCACTCTCACTCTCAGCCCCCCCACCCCTCAGCCCCAAACCCAACTCTCACCCTCACTCTCATCCCTCAACCTGACTCTCGCCCCTCACCCCGACACTCACCCCTCACCCCGACTCTTACTCCTCACCCTCGCTCTCATCCCCACTGTCACTCCTCACCCTCACTCTCACCCCCACTCTCACCCTCACTCCCACTCTCACCCCTCACCCTGACACTCACCCATCACCCTCACCCCCATTCTCACCCCCACTCTCACCCCTCACCTCGACACTCACCCCTCACCCTCACCCCCACTCTCTCCCCTCACCCTCACCCCCCACCCCCACTCTCACCCCCACTCACACCTCTCACCCCGACTCTCACCCCTCACCCCGACACTCACCTCTCACCCTCACCCCCACTCTCACCCCTCACTCTCACCACCCACCCCCACTCTCACCCTCTCTCACCCCTCACCCTCACTCTTGCCCCTCACCCTCACCCCCACTCTCACCCCTCACCCTCACCCCCCCACCCCCACTCTCACCCTCACTCCCATCCCTCACCCTCACCCCTACTCTCACCCCTCACCCTGACTCTCACCCCTCACCCACACCCCCACTCTCAACCCCACTCTCATCCCTCACCCCGACTCTTGCCCCTCACCCCCACTCACACCCCCCACCCTCACCCCCACCCTCAACCCACACCCTAACCCTCACCCTCAACCCCCACCCTCACCCTCACCCTCAACCCCCACCCTCACCCTCACCCTCACCCTCACCCCCACCCTCACCCTCACCCCCACCCTCACCCCCACCCCTCCCCCCACCCTCACCCTCACCCTCACCCTCACCCCCGCCCTCAACACCACCCGTACCCCCACCCTCACCCTTAACCCCCACCCTCACCCCCACCCTCAATCACCAACCCCACCCTCCCCCTCACCTTCAACCCACACCCTCACCCTCACCCTCAACCCCCACCCTCACCCTCACCCTCAACCCACACTCTCACCCTCACCCTCACACCCACCCCCAACCCCACCCTCGCCCCCCACTCACACCCCCACTCACACCCCCCACACTCACCCCTCACCCTCACCCCCACTCTCCCCCCCACTCACACACCCCACCCTCACCCTCAGCCCACTCTCACCCCCCACCCTCACCCCCACCCCTACCCTCACCCTCACCCTCACCCCCCACCCTCACCCCCACTCTCATTCCTCATCCCCACCCCCAACCCCACCCTCACCCTCACCCTCACCCCAACTCTCACCCTTCACCCTCACCTCCACCCTCACCCTCACCCTCACCCCCACTCTCAACCCAACTCTCCCCCCCACTCTCACTCCCCACCCTCACCCCCACCCTCACCTTCACCCTCAACCCCCACTCTCCCCCCACTCTCAACCCCCACCCTCACACCTCACCCTCACCCTCAACACCCACTCTCACCCCCACTCTCACCCTTCATCCTCACCCCCACCCTCACCCTCACCCTCAACCTCCACTCTCCCCCCACTCTCACCCCCCACCCTCACCCCCACCCTCACCACCCCACTCTCAACCCCACCCTCACTCTCACCCCCCACCCTCACCCCCACTCTCAGCCCTCACCCTCACCCCCCACTCTACCCCCACTCTTAACCCTACTCTCACCCCTCACCCTCACCCCCCACTCTACCCCCACTCTTAACCCCACCCTCACCCCTTACCCTCACCCCTCACCCTCACCCCCACTCTCCCCCCAATCACACCCCCCACCCTCACCCCCCACTCTCAACCACACTCTCACACCCACTCTCACCCCCACTCACACTCCCCACCCTCACCCCCACCCTCACCCCCCATTCTTAACCCCACTCTCACACCCACTCTCCCCCCAACTCATCCCCCACCCTCACCCCCACCCTCACCCCCCACTCTTAACCCCACTCTCACCCCCACTCTCAACCCTCACCCTCACCCCCACTCTCACACCCACTCGCACCCCGACTCTCATCCCCCACCCTCAACCACACTCTCATCCCTCACCCTCACCCCCACTCTCACCCCTCTCCCTCACCCCTCACCCTCACCCGCACTCTCACCCCTCACCCTCACTGCCACTCCCACCCCTCACTCTCACCCCCACACTCTCACATTCACTCGCACCCCGACTCTCACCCCCCACCCTCACCCCCACTCTCACCCCTCACCCTCACCCCACCCTTCACCCCCCACTCTCAACCCCACTCTCACACCCACTCGCACCCCGACTCTCATCCCCCACCCTCAACCCCACTCTCACCCCTCACCCTCACCCCTCACCCTCACCCCCATTCTCACCCCTCACCCCTCACCCTCACCCCCACTCTCACCCCTCACCCTCACCCCTCACCCTCACCCCCAACCTCACCCCTCACCCTCACTGCCACTCCCACCCCTCACCCTCACCCCCACTCTCACATTCACTCGCACCACGACTCTCACCCCTCACCCTCACCCCTCACCCTCACCCCCATTCTCACCCCTCACCCCTCACCCTCACCCCCACTCTCACCCCTCACCCTCACCCCTCACCCTCACCCCCACCCTCACCCCTCACCCTCACTGCCACTCGCAACCCTCACCCTCACCCCCACTCTCACCCCCCACTCTCAACCCCCTCACCCTAACCCTCACCCCCACTCTCAACCCCACTCTCACAACCACTCTCATCCCCACTCTCACCCCTCACCCTCATCCCCACTCTCACCCCTCACCCTCACCCCCCACTCTCCCCCCACTCTCACTCCCACTCTCACCCCTTACTCTCACCCTTCACCCTCACCGCCACTCTCACCCCTCATCCGCACCCCTCACCCTCAGCCCCACTCTCACCCCTCACTCTCACCCCCACTCTCACCCCTCACCCTCACCCTCACCCCCACTCTCACCCCTCACCGTCACACTCACCCCTCACCCTCACCCCCACCCTCACCCACACTCTCACCCCTCACCCTCACCCCACCCTCACCCCGACTCTCACCCCTCACCCTCACCCCCACTCCCACCCCTCACCCTCACCCTAACGCTCAACCCCCACCCTCACCCCCACTCCCACCCCTCACCCTCACCCCCACTCTCACCCCCACTCTCAACCACACGCTCACCCCTCACCCTCACCCCACCCTCACCCACACTCTCACACCCCACTCTCACCCCACTCTCAATCCGACACTCGCCCCTCACCCCGACACTCACCCCTCACCCTCACCCCCACTCTCCCCCCCCACCCCGACACTCACCCCTCGCCCGACACTCACCCCTCACCCCCACCCCCACACCCCCACTCTCACCCCCACTCTCACCCCTCACCCCACTCTCGCCCCTCACCCTCACCCCCACTCTCACCCCTCACCCCAACACACCCCTCACCCCGACACTCACCCCTCACTCTTACCCCCACTCTCACCCCCCACCCTCACCTCCCCACTCCCACTCTCACCCTGACTCTCATCCCACACCCTCACCCCCACTCTCACCTCTCACCCCCACTCCCGCTCCTCACTCCGATACTCACCCCTCACTCATACCCCCACTCTCACCCCTCACCCTCACGCCCCCACTCCCACTCTCACCCTCACTCTCATCCCTCACCCACACCCCACTCTCACCCCTCACCCTGACTCTCACCCCTCACCCTCACCCCCACTCTCACCCCTCACCCTCACCCCCACTCTCACCCCTCACCCCCACTCTCACCCACACACCCCCACCCCCACTCTCACTGTCACTCTCATCCCTCTCCCTGACTCTCACCTCTCACCCTCACCCCCACTCTCACCCCTCACCCTCACCCCGACTCTCACCCCTCACCCTGACACTCATCCCTCACCCCCACTCTCACCCTCAGCCCCCCCACCCCCACTCTCAACCCCCACTCTCAACCCCACTCTCACACCCACTCTCCCCCCCACTCTCACCCTCCACTCTCACCCCTCACCCTCACCCTCCTCTCACCCCTCACCCTCACCCCGACTCTCAACCCCCACTCTCAGCCCCACTTTCACCCCCACTCTCACCTCCACTCCCACCCCTCATCCCCACTCTCTCCCCTCACCCTCACCCCACCCTCACCACCACTCTCACCCCCCACCCTCACCCCCACTCTCACTCCTCACACCCACTCTTACCCCTCACCCTCACCCCGACTCTCACCCCTCACACTTACCCCCGCTCTCACCCCCACTCTCAACCCCACTCTCACCCCTCACCCTCACACCGACTCTCACCCTTCACCCTCACCCCACCCTCACCCCTACTCTCACACCCCCCACCCTCACCCCCACTCTCACTCCTCACACCCACTCTTACCCCTCACCCTCACCCCCACTCTCCTCCCTCACCCCCACTCTCATCCCTCCCCCTGACACTCGCCCCTCACCCCGACACTCACCCCTCACCCTCACCCCCACTCTCACCCCTCACCCCGACACTCACCCCGCACCCTCACCCCCACTCTCACCCCTCACCCTCACACCCCCACCCCCCACTCTCATCCCCACTCTCACCCCTCACCCCAACACTCACCCCTCACCCCTACTCTCACCCCTCACCCTCACTCCCCCACCCCCACTCACCCTCACTCTCATCCCTCACCCTCACCCCCACTCTCACTCCTCACCCTGACTCTCACCCCTCACCCTCACCCCCACTCTCACCCCTCACCCTCACTCTCACCCCTCACTCCCACTCTCACCCTTACCCTCACCCGCCCCACCCCCACTCTCACCCTCACTCTCATCCTCACCCTCACCCCCATTCTCACCCCTCACCCTGACTCTCACCCCTCACCCTCACCCCCACTCTCACCCCTCACCCTCACCCCGAATCTCACCCCTCACCCCCACTCTCATCCCTCAGCCCCACTCTCACCCCTAACCCTCACCCCGAATTATACCCCTTACCCCCACTCTCATCCCTCACCCCCACTCTCACCCCTCACCCCAACTCTCGCCCCTCACCCTGACACTCATCCCTCACCCCCACTCTCACCCTTAACCCCCTCACCCTCACTCTCACCCCTCACCCCCACTCTCACCCCTCACCCTGACACACACCCCTCACCCCGACTCTCCCCCCTCACCCCTACTCTCACTCCTCTCCCCATCTCTCGCCCCTCACCCCCACTCTCACCCCTCACCCCAACTCTCACTCCTCACCCTCACTTTCACCCCCACTCTCACCCCTCACCCCCACTCTCACCCCTCACCCTCACCCCCCCACCCCCACTCTCACCCTCACTCTCATCCCTCACCCTCACCCCCACTCTCACCACTCACCTTGACTCTCACCCCTCGCCCTCACCCCTACTCTCATCCCTCACCCTCTCCCCCACTCTCACCCCTCACCCCAACTCTCACCCCTCACCCCGACACTCACCCCTCACCCCGACTCTCGCCCCTCACTCCGTCTCTCGCCCCTCACCCCCACTCTCACTCTCAGCCCCCCCACCCTCAGCCCCAACCCCAACTCTCACCCTCACTCTCATCCCTCACCCCGACTCTCGCCCCTCACCCCTACTCTCACTCCTCTCCCCATCTCTCGCCCCTCACCCCCACTCTCACCTGCAGCCCTCCCACCCGCACCCCCCACCCCCAGTCTCACCCCCAGTCTCACCCCTCACCCCAACTCTCACTCCTCACCCTCACTCTCACCCCCACTCTCACTCCTCACCCCCACTCTCACCCCTCACCCTCACCCCCACTCTCACCCCTCACCCTCACCCCCCTCACTCTCACCCCTCACCCTCACCCCCCCACCCCCACTCTCACCCTCACTCCCATCCCTCACCCTCACTCTCATCCCTCACCCTCACCCCCACTCTCACCCCTCACCTTGACTCTCACCCCTCACCCTCACCCCTACTCTCATCCCTCACCCTCTCCCCAACTCTCACCCCTCACCCCCACTCTCACCCCTCACCCCTCACCCCGACACTCACCCCTCACCCCGACTCTCGCCCCTCACTCCGTCTCTCGCCCCTCACCCCCACTCTCACTCTCAGCCCCCCCACCCTCAGCCCCAAACCCAACTCTCACCCTCACTCTCATCCTTCAACCTGACTCTCGCCCCTCACCCCGACACTTACCCCTCACCCCGACTCTTACTCCTCACCCTCACTCTCATCCCCACTGTCACTCCTCACCCTCACTCTCACCCCCACTCTCACCCCTCACTCCCACTCTCACCCCTCACCCCGACACTCACCCCTCACCCCCACCCCCATTCTCACCCCCACTCTCACCCCTCACCCCGACACTCACCCCTCACCCTCACCCCCACTCTCACCCCTCACCCTCACCCCCCCACCCCCACTCTCACCCCCACTCGCACCTCTCACCCCGACTCTCACCCCTCACCCCGACACCCACCTCTCACCCTCACCCCCAATCTCACCCCTCACCCTCACCCCCAACCCCCACTCTCACCTTCACTATCACCCCTCACCCTCACTCTTGCCCCTCACCCTCACCCCCACTCTCACCCCTCACCCTCACCCCCACACCCCCACTCTCACCCTCACTCCCATCCCTCACCCTCACCCCTACTCTCACCCCTCACCCTGACTCTCACCCCTCACCCACACCCCCACTCTCAACCCCACTCTCATCCCTCACCCCGACTCTTGCCCCTCACCCCCACTCTCACCCTCAGTCACCCCACCCTCGCCCCCCCAACCCCACTCTCACCCCCACTCTCACCCCTCACCCCGACACTCACCCCTCACCCCGACTCTTACTCCTCACCCTCACTCTCATCCCCACAGTCACTCCTCACCCTCACTCTCACCCCCACTCTCACCCCTCACTCCCACTCTCACCCCTCACCCCGACACTCACCCCTCACCCCGACTCTTACTCCTCACCCTCACTCTCATCCCCACAGTCACTCCTCACCCTCACTCTCACCCCCACTCTCACCCCTCACTCCCACTCTCACCCCTCACCCCGACACTCACCCCTCACCCTCACCCCCATTCTCACCCCCACTCTCACCCCTCACCCCGACATTCACCCCTCATCCTCACCCCCACTCTCACCCCTCACCCTCACCCCCCCACCCCCACTCTCACCCCCACTCGCACCTCTCACCCCGACTCTCACCCCTCACCCCGACACCCACCTCTCACCCTCACCCCCACTCTCACCCCTCACCCTCACCCGCCACCCCCCACTCTCACCCTCACTCTCACCCCTCACCCTCACTCTTGCCCCTCACCCTCACCCCCACTCTCACCCCTCACCCTCACGCCCCCACCCCCACTCTCACCCTCACTCCCATCCCTCACCCTCACCCCTACTCTCACCCCTCACCCTGACTCTCACCCCTCACCCAAACCCCCACTCTCAACCCCACTCTCATCCCTCACCCCGACTCTTGCCCCTCACCCCCACTCTCACCCTCAGTCACCCCACCCTCGCCCCCCAACCCCACTCTCACCCCCACTCTCACCCCTCACCCCGACACTCACCCCTCACCCTGACTCTTACTCCTCACCCTCACTCTCATCCCCACTGTCACTCCTCATCCTCACTCTCACCCCCACTTTCACCCCTCACTCCCACTCTCACCCCTCACCCCGACACTCACCCCTCACCCTCACCCCCATTCTCACCCCCACTCTCACCCCTCACCCCGACACTCACCCCTCACCCTCACCCCCCCACCCCCACTCTCACCCCCACTCACACCTCTCACCCCGACTCTCACCCCTCACCCCGACACTCACCTCTCACCCTCACCCCCACTCTCACCCCTCACCCTCACCCCCCACCCCCACTCTCACCCTCACTCTCACCCCTCACCCTCACTCTTGCCCCTCACCCTCATCCCCACTCTCACCCCTCACCCTCACCCCCCCACCCCCACTCTCACCCTCACTCCCATCCCTCACCCTCACCCCTACTCTCACCCCTCACCCTGACTCTCACCCCTCACCCACACCCCCACTCTCAACCCCACTCTCATCCCTCACCCCGACTCTTGCCCCTCACCCCCACTCTCACCCTCAGTCACCCCACCCTCGCCCCCCCAACCCCACTCTCACCCCTCACCCCGACACTCACCCCTCACCCCGACACTCACCCCTCACCCCCACTCTCACCCTCAGCCCCCCTCACCCTCACCCCCCTCACCCCCACTCTCACCCTCACCGCCCTCACACCCACTCTCACCACCCCCACCCCCCTTTCCCTCACCCTCACCCTCACCCCCAGTTTCACCTTCAGCCCCACCTCCAGATGGATTACTCCCAGGAAGATTGAACCAAATGTGTAAACTCTCCTCACAACTTTCGGTTGTTACACAAGTTAACATTTGAACGAAGTTCTGATAAATGTCGTCAATAACAACAACTTGACAGGTTTGAAAATGCCACCTTTTGCTGGAACATTCTGTCATTCGGACAAATGGGAAATTGCGAAACTTCACACGATGACAAGTTCACAGCCACAGGAAAGGTGCTGTTTGATTCGGGAGTTCACTGCGATTTCCTGAGCTATCGCCATGGAGGAAATGACAGCAATTGCCTCCCCAAAACATTTGGTTTGTTTAGAACACCGCAAGGCTTGAACGCATTCCTTTCAGAGTGTGCTGCTGCTTCCCATCCCTTCAAACTCTCGCTGAGCGATTGGTAAACTGCATTATTCTTTCACCTAAAGAATTGCAGATGCTGGAAATGAAAAACACAAACAGAGGTTGCTGGAGAAGCTCAGTAGGTCTGACAGCATCTGTGGAGAGAAGTCAGAGTTAATGTTTCGGATCCAGTCACCCTTCTTCAGAATTGAGGAATTGCGTTCTGGGGTACAGTCACTGGACCTGAAAAGGTAACTCTGATTTCTCTCCACAGATGCTGCCAGACCTGCTGAGCTTCTCCAGCAATTTCTATTATTTCATCACCTGAGCTTAATGCCAATTTTTACTTTGTTACACTCCCATATGTAACTCTGTTTAAAGGAGCTGTGCAAATATTCCTGTTGACTTTTGGTTTAATCAGATGCTCTTTCTTTGATCTTAGGTCATCGTTTAGCACTGGAACAGTTTACAAAGATTTCTCATCTGTGCTGTCCCGGTCTGGTCCAATTCCTCCACTCAACTAAAGGCACAGTGGTCTGAACCTTCCCACCTCAGCACCAGCAGAGACGTGACCAGAATCCAGGTAAACACTGCCCGCAGTACACTGAGGGGGTGCCACCCTGTCCAAGTGACTGTTGTTCAGCCAAGGCATTAAACAAAGACCCTGTTTACCCACAGGCTACAACAGTGCTGTGTGTGGGAGCTGTCTGTGATTATACACTAGCTGCTGAACATCCTACATTATACAAGTTAAAAATCACACAACGCCAGGTTATAGTCCAACAGGTTTAATTGGAAGCACTAGCTTTCATCAGGCAGCTACTGGGGCAGGATCATAGGACACAGAATTTATAGCAAAAGATCACAGTGTCATGCAATTAAAATGATATAGGTTTATTCAATATATAATTTCAATTGTATGATACTGTGATCTTTTGCTATAAATTCTGTGTCCTATGATCCTGCCCCAGTAGCTGCCTGATGAAGGAGCGTCGCTCCGAAAGCTAGTGCTTCCAATTAAACCTGTTGGACTATAACCTGGCGTTGTGTGATTTTTAACTTCGTACACCCCAGTCCAACAGCAGCGCCTCCACATCTTGTTTAAGAAAACAGAAGTACTCTCGTTGCCTCGGGTTACAGGAAGTCTGGATGGAGCGTGGAAAGGCAGGCTGTGAAAGTACTTGGTATTTCACAAGAAGAACTCAGCAAATCAATTCCTGCTTCTTAAATCAAACCCTCAGAGTTTCCTCCGGGACTTTGTGGTTGGTCAGAACTCAATCTGCTCGACAAGAGCGCGGACTGGGCAAATGGTAACACTCTGCAACAACTGGAAATCTAAACCAAAAACCAGAAACACACAGCTCAGCCCAGACCAGCCCAGCTCAGCCCAGACCAGCCCAGCTCAGCCCAGACCAGCCCAGTCAAGCCCAGCTCAGCCCAGACCAGCCCAGCTCAGCCCAGCTCAGCCCAGTCCAGCCCAGCTCAGCCCAGTCCAGCCCAGCTCAGCCCAGCTCAGCCCAGCCCAGCACAGCCCAGCTCAGCCCAGACCAGCCCAGCGCAGCTCAGCCCAGTTCAGCCCAGCATATCTCAGCCCAGCTCAGCCCAGCATATCACAGCCCAGTCCAGCCCAGCTCAGCTCAGCCCAGCTCAGCCCAGTCCAGCTCAGCCAAGCTCAGCCCAGCCCAGCTCAGCAAAGTCCAGCCCAGCCCAGCTCAGCCCAACATATCACAGCCCAGTACAGCCCAGCTCAGCCCAGTCCAGTCCAGCTCAGCTCAGCCCAGTCCAGCTCAGCTTGGTCCAGGTCAGACCAGCTCAGCCCAGTCCAGCCTAGCTCAGCTCAGCCCGGCTCAGCCCAGCATATCACAGCCCAGTCCAGCCAGCTCAGCTCCTCAGCCCAGTCAAATTCAGCCCAGCTCAGCCTAGTCCAGCTCAGCTCAGCTCAGCCCAGCTCAGCCCAGTCCAGCTCAGCCCAGCCCAGCTCAGCCCAGCTCAGCCCAGCCCAGCTCAGCACAGTCCAGCCCAGCCCAGCTCAGCCCAACATATCACAGCCCAGTCCAGCCCAGCTCAGCCCAGTCCAGTCCAGCTCAGCTCAGCCCAGTCCAGCTCAGCCTAGTCCAGCTCAGACCAGCTCAGCCCAGTCCAGCCTAGCTCAGCTCAGCCCAGCTCAGCCCAGCATATCACAGCCCAGTCCAGCCAGCTCAGCTCAACTCAGCCCAGTCAAACAGCCCAGCTCAGCCTAGTCCAGCTCAGCCGAGTCCAGCCCAGCCGAGTCCAGCCCAGCTCAGCTCAGCCCAGCTCAGCCCAGCATATCACAGCCCAGTCCAGCCCAGCTCAGCCCAGTCCAGCCCAGCTCAGCTCAGCTCAGTCCAGCCCAGTCCAGCTCAGCCCAGCCCAGCTCAGCTCAGTTCAGCCCAGTCCAGCTCAGCCCAGTCCAGATCAGCCCAGCCCAGCCCAGTCCAGCTCAGCCCAGTCCAGCTCAGCTCAGTCCAGTCCAGCCCAGCCCAGCCCAGCCCAGCTCAGCTCAGTCCAGTCCAGCCCAGTCCAGCTCAGCCCAGCCCAGCCCAGCCCAGCCCAGTCCAGCTCAGCTCAGTCCAGTCCAGCCCAGTCCAGCTCAGCCCAGTCCAGCCCAGCCCAGTCCAGCTCAGCTCAGTCCAGCCCAGCCCAGCCCAGTCCAGCTCAGCCCAGTCCAGCCCAGCCCAGTCCAGCTCAGCCCAGTCCAGCCCAGCCCAGTCCAGTCCAGCCCAGTCCAGCTCAGCCCAGTCCAGTCCAGCCCAGTCCAGCTCAGCCCAGTCCAGTCCAGCTCAGCTCAGTCCAGCTCAGCCCAGCCCACTCCAGGTTTGTTCAATATATAATTTCAATTGCATAACACTGAGATTTTTTGCTATAAATTCTGTGTCTTATGATCCTGCTTCAACCACCCGATGAAGGAGCAACGCTCCGAAAGCTAGTGCTTCCAAATAAACCTGTTGGACTAGAGCCTGGTGTTGTTCGATTTTTAACTCTGCAGACTGCGCAGCCTTCAGGACCAGGGTGAGTGCTGTCTGACATTGAATGGACATCACATTCCCATGGTTTGTAGTGAGAACAGAAATCGAGGTTCGTCCACACATGGTTCAGGAGCAGGTCAAAGAAAGTTCCTGACAGTTGGTTTGTGTGCGACCAAACTTTATTTGTTAAAATGTTCTGAATCTTTCCATTCACGTGCAACCACTTTGTTGATGATGTAAACACTTTCAACACAGTTTACGGCGTTTCCAGCTTGTAGTTCCCCATTTTTCAGTTTGACCAGTAACAGTTAGCAGCTGCTTGCTCAGCTGGGGAAGGACCAGGTAAAGGCTGGAAACTGTTGGTCATTATGTTCAGTGACAGAGGCTGCAGTAGGTGCTTTGCATCAAACTGTTCAGGGATGTTATGACAAACATCTGGAGCAGGTAGGACTTGAACCTGGGCCCCCTTGGTCAGAGGTAGGAACATTACCACTGTGCCACACCAGGCCCCAAACTTGAGTGTATGGCTAACTTCAATTATTTTATTGAATCACCTTTACAGATTTACAAATGTACATGTCTGGAACCAGTTATTTCAGTCATTGTCAAGGTATCATAGAATCCCTACAGTCTGGAAGCAGGCCATTTGGCCCATTCAGTCTACACTGACCCTCTGAAGAGCATCCCACCCAAACCCATCCCCATAACCCTACATTTCCCATGGCTAACCTACACCGTATGTGGCATGGTGGCACAGTGGCTCAGTGGTTAGCACTGCTGCCTCACAGCACCAGGGACCTGGGTTCAATTCCAGCCCCCGGTGACTGTCTGTGTGGAGTTTGCACATTGTCCCTGTGTCTGCGTGGGTTTCCTCCGGGTGCTCCGGTTTCCTCCCACAGTCCAAAGATGTGCAGGTCAGGTGAATTGGCCATGCTAAATTGTCCTCTAACGTTATATGCATTAGTCAGAGGGAAATGGGTCTGAGTGGGTTACTCTTTGGAGGGTGGGTGTGGACTGGTTGGGTCGAAGGGCCTGTTTCCACACTGTAGGGAATCTAATTTACACACCCCTGAACACGATGGGCAATTTCCGATGGCCAATCCATCGTAACCTTCAGATTCTTGGGTTGTGGGAGGAAACTGGAGCACCTGGAGGAAACCCACACAGACACAGAGAGAACGTGCAAATTCCACACAGGTGGAGGTTGGAATCAAACCCGGGTTCCTGGTGCTGTGAGGCAGCAGTGCTAACCACTGAGCCATCGTGCCATCCTGTGTTAGGACTTGTAGTCATTGCTTGCTATCCTGGGGATGTGGGTAGCTGCCTTCCTGAGCCATGTTTACAGATTTGATACAACACATTCAGCTAGTTCAGAGGAGAGGCCACTTTGTTGTGGGGACCAGATCATTCAATAGATCAAGAAGGAATGCTTTCTCCCCCCAGAAGAGTTTTTAATAACAACCAACAGTTTCACTACAGCTCACTTTGACTGACATCGGCCTCATCCTAGGAATACTCACTAAATAACACGAAATATTCAGAGTAAAGCTCTTGAGGAAATATTCCCTCACACTGTTGGATGGGATCGACCTTCCAACTCATTCTCCCATTCTGTTTGTTAGCTGATTCAACAAAAACAGAGTGGTTGAGAATATCTTGAATTTCCAGGGATTCCTGGAGGTTCGGAAATGCCAGATGTGATGCCACAAGGATTGGTGCTGGGTCCACTGCTTTTTGTCATTTACATAAATGATTTGGATGCGAGCATAAGAGGTACAGTTAGTAAGTTTGCAGATGACACCAAAATTGGAGGTGTAGTGGACAGCGAAGAGGGTTACCTCAGAGTACAACAGGATCTGGACCAGATGGGCCAATGGGCTGAGAAGTGGCAGATGGAGTTTAATTCAGATAAATGCAAGGTGCTGCATTTTGGGAAAGCAAATCTTAGCAGGACTTCTACACTTAATGGTAAGGTCCTAGGGAGTGTTGCTGAACAAAGAGACCTTGGAGTGCAGGTTCATAGCTCCTTGAAAGTGGAGTCGCAGGTAGATAGGATAGTGAAGAAGGCGTTTGGTATGGTTTCCTTTATTGGTCAGAGTATTGAGTACAGGAGTTGGGAGGTCATGTTCTGGCTGTACAGGACATTGGTTAGGCCACTGTTAGAATATTGTGTGCAATTCTGGTCTCCTTCCTATCGGAAAGATGTTGTGAAACTTGAAAGGGTTCAGAAAAGATTTACAAGGATGTTGCCAGGGTTGGAGGATTTGAGCCATAGGGAGAGGCTGAACATGCTGGGGCTGTTTTCTCTGGAGCGTCGGAGGCTGAGGGGTGACCTTATAGAGGTTTACAAAATTATGAGGGGCATGGTTAGGGTAAATAGACAAAGTCTTTTCCCTGGGGTCGGGGAGTCCAGAACTAGAGGGCATAGGTTTAGGGTGAGAGGGGAAAGATATAAAAGAGACCTAAGGGGCAACTTTTTCACGCAGAGGGTGGTACGTGTATGGAATGAGCTGCCAGAGGATGTGGTGAAGGCTGGTACAATTGCAACATTTAAGAGGCATTTGGATGGGTCTATGAATAGGAAGGGTTTGGAGGGATATGGGCCGGGTGCTGGCAGGTGGGACTAAATTGGGTTGGGATATCTGGTCAGCATGGATGAGTTGGACCGAAGGGTCTGTTTCCGTGCTGTACCTCGCTAAGACTCTATGGTACCACTCCAGTTCCCTCCTTAGTGCAGGAAGCATGTGTGTTTGAATGTTCCCTCACATTCAGTAGTGCCACTGACTGGTGGAGATGTGGTTCGACTTCCTCTTGCTCGGTGTCTGTGTGGCAGGAACATCATGGCCCAGGCCTGAAATATTGTCCAGGACCTGCTGCATGTTCTCACAGATGGTGGAGATCCCACATTTCTGAGAAGGCACTGAATCAAGGATCCACTGTAAATAAAGGCAAGATGGATCTGCCCAAAATCCTGGCCAATGGTTTTCCCTCAACCAACAATGCAAAACACAAGTCATTATCTGGTTTGTGGGATCCTGCTGTGCACAACTTGGTTCTCACTTTGTGTTACATCAGTGTCTGCAGAATCTGGTTGGTTACAGATCAAACTCATGAAAGGCGCTATATAAATACAAGCCTTTACTTTCTCTTCCTTCAAAAGGAAGGAAATGAAAAGGGATGAGAAAGGGTAGAGAACACAGTTCACCGAATGTTACAAGGATGAGGAATTTCTTTCATGAGGAGAGTTAGGGAAGTTTAAGCTGTCCTCCCTGGTGACCAATCAGAGATGAGCTTTGAAGAGAGTGGATTAAAAATAACTCTGGTCAATGGATTAATATTTCGAGGTCATAGGCTCAAAATCTTTGACAAAATGTTGAGAAAGGGGCTCGTGCCAAATGAGTTTCGCTCAGCTGAGAGTCTGGAACATGATCTGTAAATGAGGTGGGAGCTGATTTCATAAATGATTTAACACGTGGTTGGGGATGAAAATCTTACAGGGTTCTGGATTTTGTTTTTGGGTTGCACCCAGCAGACTGAGGTGATGTCAGTGAGCTCTTTCACAAAGTGCGATAATGGAGGAGAATGGTGCAGCCCAACTTGTAACAGAAGCTTCTCATGTATTTTTACACAGGGTTATGGATAAAAATCTCCGAATTGTCATGCAGCGTGACAAAATGGATGGTAATCAGGAGAGGTCAGTATCCTCCGCGGAAGCAACACTATCGGACTTTTTACTCAGCTGTTACCATGTGCCTTTGGTTTGGTGGCTTGTATTTCTATTCAGATGACGGGAGCTAAACGATGCAAATTCCTCAGGAGACAACGCTGCTCCTTCAACACGGTCAGGTTGTCCTGGGGTTTTTTTTTCAGGAGGTCAAAGACACAGGCTCCGAATTGTCTCGGGTTGATCTACTTCGGGAGGCTTTTAAGTTTAAAAAAAAAGCCCTTGTACAATGAAAGGGGCACAGCCCGTTCTCCCAGCTCAGCTTTCCCCTGCTCTGGGTTTGAGCTCTGGCTGTTCAGAGTAAACAGGCAGTCGGTTTTGAGGCTGTTGGTCAAAAACAACAGCTATATGGAAGAAGGTATTCCATGCCGAATCGCTCCGCCATCTCTCTCTCTCTCTCCTGTACGACCCTGGGTTGGATTGTACCTTTTGTGCCAAGGGATGTTTATGGGGATTGTTGCAAGTATTTGGAACAGCATCATTAAAGGATGATCTGTTGGGTTTTCGGGGAGGGTTAAGTTGTTCTCTATTCTGTTCACTTTTGTTTGTATTTCATTCGGTAATCTTGTAAATAAATTCTGCTTTGTTTAAAACTAAGTGGTTTGACCAGCTGCATCCCTCCTGGAATATCCACTGTACACCTGCTTAAAACACCGAGCAAAGTTAGACTCCAGGCTACTTCCCTGAGATGTTTTGAGGGGGACTGGCCTGGTCCATACCACTCAACAAGATCATAGCTGATTTTTCTACTTCAATACTTTCCCCTCCCTCCCTCCAGCAACAACATGTTCTTTAATTTCCCTTAGAACAGAGCAACTTGAACACATTCAGTCCCCTGGACCAACGAAATCTAGAGATTCAAATCTCTGAGGGAAGAAATCTCAGTTCTAAACAGCTAGCCTTTGACCCCAAGAATACAGCACTGGGAAAACATGGGAAAACATTTCTCCTATTAAACCCCTTCAGAATCCTCTAAGTTTCAATTAGGTTGCCTCTCATTCATCTATACATAAAGGTTTTGTGTGACTTTTAACTTTGTCCACCCCATTCCAACGCTGGCACTTTCCCCTCTTCTACACATGAGGGAAGGCAACGGTCCAGTGGTATTATCACTGGACTGTTAATCCAGAGACCCAGGTAATGCTCTGGGGAACCTGAGTTCAAATCCCATCGTAGCAGATGGTGGAATTTGAATTGAGCAAAAAATATCTGGAATTAAGAGTCGAATGACGACCATAAATCCATTGTTAATTGTTCAGTAAGGTCCCTCACAAAGGAAACTGCCATCTTTGCCTGGTCTGGCCTACATGTGACTCCAGACCCACAGCGATGTGGTTGACTCCAAACTGGGTAATAAATGCTGTCTAACCAATGACATTCTTATCCTGTGAATGAAGCAGAAAAAAAGGCAATAACAGACCTTAACTGCTCCACTGGGGACAAACGCCTCAGCCCAACAACCAATCGTTGTTACAGTCACCCCAGAATAAATACGCCCTGCTTTGGGTAAGGTCACGGGATTCCAGGTCTGGCCTCCCTGACACCCGATATAATTCTAAACATCTCAGGGAAGTAGCCTGGAGTCTAACTTTGCTCGGTGTTTTAAGCAGGTGTACAGTGGATATTCCAGGAGGGATGCAGCTGGTCAAACCACTCAGAGCACCATGTGTATGATCCCTGGCCAGACCCTGCTGCCGAGCGCAGAGTGGAGCCCTTCGAGTTCCTCTGATGGTTAACAGGATACTCTGTTCTGAGCCACTTGCTGGGCTGGTATAAAGGAGGAGCTGGCCATCACCTCATGGCCCAATAATCCTCATTCCTGAAGAAGGACTTATGCCCAAAACATTGACTCTCCTGCTCCTCGGATGCTGCCTGACCTGCTGTGTTTTCCCAGTGCCACACTCTTCAGCTCCAATCATCACTAACCCTGAGCCTATCACGCTCCTCCCACCCCTACCCTATCCAGTATTTTACCCGATATGGAGAGGACAGTGTGAGACCGTCAGTGGAACATCTGTCCTCTCGGGCAGGTGTTAAACATTCCACCACCATTCTCCAAACGGGGCCAGTTTTAACCCTTCACCCCCTCAAGCCCCATCACTGAGACAACAATTATCTCGACATCACTGTACAAAGCAGATTGGGTTGTGGAAGGTGCAAATTATACACTGATCCTAAAATCAGGTTAGCACCTGAGGAGAGGGAGAGGTCAGCTTTTCTGGAATAAAAAAATGCCCTGGGGAAACCCACCAGATCTGGCAGCATCTGGAGAGAGTGAGAGTGAGAGAGAGCGAGACAGAGAGCAAGAGAGAGAGTGTGTGTGAGAGAGAGAGAGCGTGTGTGTGCGTGTGTGAGAAAGAGAGAGAGAGCGTGTGTGTGCATGTGTGAGAAAGAGAGAGAGAGGGTACATGTGTGCGTGTGTGTGTGAGAGAGAGAGAGTGACAGCGAGCGTGAGAAAGAGAGAGAGAGTGTGTGTATGTGTGTGAGAAAGAGAGAGAGAGAGCACATGTGTGCGTGTGTGTGTGAGAGAGAGAGAGTGAGAGCGAGCATGAGAAAGAGAGAGAGAGAGCGTGTGTGTGTGAGTGAGAGCGAGAGAGAGATAGCATTGAGTCAAATATTGCTGTTACTGTGAAGTTGATTATTGCTGGAGAATAAGAAGACCCACTGCCAAACCTTTGTGTCTAATGCTGAAAGAGAATGCCAAATCTCAAAGGGAACAACAATTTATACCACATGAGTTGGCAAATTGATTCAGATTGGTCAAGTTATTACCATGGGGAATACAACAGGGAACCGAGCTGACTTCCTGTTTGTTTTTTAAAATCCCTTTGAGATTTGCTATCCTTAAATCACGTTCGGAGTGTGCAGCAAAGTTCCTCAAATCCAAATCCTACCACGTGACTATCCAAACGATGAACTGATTTTGCTTTTGCTCTAACTCTCAGCAGTCTGATGCATGAACTGACAGAATTGTTGTTCGCTTGCATAGCCGATGGGAATATGGAGGAATTTAGCAGAATACTCAGCATCGTTCAGGTGACCCAAGTGAAGCTGACGGAGCTAACAGGTACTGGCTCACATCAACTCACTGTTTTATTGAATCACACAGAGGCAGGGCATTGATAGTCCACACAAAGCTGCCACATCTCACTTATCGGATTACAGCGAGTTGACACCATAGAAACAGGTCACAAAGTTCAACCTGACAGTGCTATTATATGCTTCATACCAGTCTCGTCCCACCTCGACCTGGTCACACCTTGTCAATGTATGTTATTATTCCTTTCACACTTACTCATTTACTCATTTTACAGTCATAGAGTCAGAGAGATAGAAACAGACCCCTTGGTCCAAATGCCGACCAGATATCCCAACCCAACCTAGTCCCACCTGCCAGCACCCGGCCCATATCCCTCCAAACCCTTCCTATTCATATACCCATCCAAATGCCTCTTAAATGCTGCAATTGTACCAGCCTCCACCACATCCCCTGGCAGCTCATTCCATACACGTACCACCCTCTGGGTGAAAAAGTTGCCCCTTAGGTCCCTTTTATATCATTCCCCTCTCACTCTAAACCTCTAGTTCTGGACCCCCCCACCCCAGGGAAAAGACCTTGTCTATTTACCCTATCCATGCCCCTCATTATTTTATAAATTTTTATAAAATTGTTAATAACAGTTATTTCAGCGCACATTTCAGGATGCCCATACTCAAGTGTTCTGGAACAGAGTGGTTTCGAAGCTGTTTCAGAGGGGAGTTACCTCACTGAGGATCGGGGATCGCAAACTCATAGAGGGATGACAAATAACCTTCCCAAAAGCAACATGAGTGAGGCAGATGATTTTTTACAATAAAAGTTAACAATTTTCATGGTCACCACGATCAATGCCACATATCAATCAGTTGAATTTAAATTCCACAATCCGTCAGTGACCCCATGCCCCCCGAGCACTGGCCTCAGGCTCTGGAATGTTATCCAGCAATCTGACCCCGATACCATCACGCTCCCGAAATCCTACTCGTCCCAATCCCCGTGGTCACTTGGGATTGAGGGAGTGGAGGGGGGGTGGGGGGGGGGGTGGGAGGGGAGTGAGTGTGGGAGGGGGGTAAGTCTGGGGGGGGGGGGATGAGTGTGGGGGGAAGAGTGTGAGGGAGGGTGTGTGTGGGGGGGTGAGTGTGTGGGGGCAGTGTGGGGAAGAGTGTAGGAGGGGGTAAGTGTGGGGGGGAGTGTGTGGGGGGAATGTGGGAGGGGGGGGAGAGTGGGAGGGGAGTGTGGGAGGGGAGTGTGGGAGGGGTGAGTGTGTGGGGGGAGTGTGGGAGGGGAGTGTGGGGGGAATGTGGGAGGGGGTGAGTGTGTGGGGGTGTGTGGGGGGGAGTGTGGGAGGGGGTAAGTGTGGGGGGAGTGTGTGGGGGGAATGTGGGAGGGGGTGAGTGTGGGAGGGGAGTATGGGAGGGGAGTGTGGGAGGGGGAAGTTGGGAGGGGGGAAGTGTGGGAGGTGGTGAGTGTGGGAGGGGCTGAATGTGGGAGGGGGAGAGTGTGGGAGGGGGGGAGAGTGGGAGGGGAGTGTGGGAGGGGAGTGTGGGAGGGGTGAGTGTGTGGGGGGAGTGTGGGAGGGGAGTGTGGGGGGAATGTGGGAGGGGGTGAGTGTGTGGGGGGAGTGTGGGGGGGAGTGTGGGAGGGGGTAAGTGTGGGGGGAGTGTGTGGGGGGAATGTGGGAGGGGGTGACTGTGGGAGGGGAGTATGGGAGGGGAGTGTGGGAAGGGGAAGTTGGGAGGGGGGAAGTGTGGGAGGTGGTGAGTGTGGGAGGGGGTGAATGTGGGAGGGGGAGAGTGTGGGAGGGGGTGAGTTTGGGGGGAGTGTGGGGAGAATGTGGGGGGTGAAGTGTGGAGGGGGAGTGTGGGAGGGGAGTATGAAGGGGTGAATGTGGGTGGGGAGTGTATGGGGGAGTGAGGGGAAAGGGAGTGTGGGGAAGGGGAGTGTGGGGAAGGTGAGTGTGGGGGGGTGGGAGGGGGAGTGTGGAGGGGAGTGTGGGGCGGGAATTTGGGAGGCGAATGTGGGGGGTGACTGTGGGGGGGGGGTGTGGGGGGATAATGTGAGGGGTAATGTGAGGGGGAATGTCAGGGGTGGGTGTGGGAGGGGCAGTGTGGGGGGAAGTGTGGGGAGAGTGTGGAGGGAGTGTGGGGGGAGTGTGGGGGGAGTGTGTGGGGGGGAGTGTGTGGAGGGAGTGTGTGGAGGGAGTGTGTGGGGGGTGTGTGTGGGGGGTGTGTGTGGGGGGAGTGTGTGGGGGCAGTGTGTGGGGGCAGTGTGTGGGGGCAGTGTGTGGGGGAGTGTGGAGAGTGTGGGGGGAGTGTGGGGGGGGAAGTGTGGAGGGGGAGTGTGGGAGGGGATGAGTATGGGAGGGGGAGTATGAGGGGGTGAATGTGGGTGGGGAGTGTGTGGGGGAGTGTGGGGAAGGGAGTGTGGGGAAGGTGAGTGTGGGGGGGGTGGGAGGGGGAGTGTGGAGGGAAGTGTGGGGGGGAAGTGTGGAGGGGGAGTGTGGGAGGGGATGAGTATGGGAGGGGGAGTATGAGGGGGTGAATGTGGGTGGGGAGTGTGTGGGGGAGTGTGGGGAAGGTGAGTGTGGGAGGGGGGAGTGTGGGAGGGGAGAGTGTGGGGGTGAGTGTGTGAGGGGGGAGTGTGTGGGGTGAGTGTGGGGGGGTGAGTGTGGGGGGGTATGGGGGGATGTGGGGGGGATGAGTGTGGGGGGGAGTGTGGGTGGAGAGTGGGAGGAGCCTGGGGGTGAGTATGGGGGTGAGAGTGTGGGGGTGAGTATGGGGGTGAGGGTGAAGGGTGTGTGCATGGGGGGGTGAGTGTGGGGGGGTGAGTGTGGGGGTGAGTGTGAGGGGATGAGTGTGGGGGGGAGTGTGGAGGGGTGGGGAGCTGGGTGAGTGTGGGGGGGAAGTGTGGGGGAGAATGTGGGGGGGGAGTGTGGAGGGGTGGGGGGCTGGGTGAGTGTGGGGGGGAAGTGTGGGGGGGTGGGAGGCTGGGTGAGTGTGAGGGGGAGTGTGGGGGGGTGGGGCTGGGTGAGTGTGGGGGGGGAGTGTGGGGGGTGGGGGTCTGGGTGAGTGTGGGGGGGGGAGTGTGGGGGAAGTGGGGGATCTGGGTGAGTGTGGGGGGGAGTGTGGGGGGTGGGGGTCTGGGTGAGTGTGGGGGGGAGTGTGGGGGGCTGGGGGCTGGTTGAGTGTGGGGAGGAAGTGTGGGGGGATGGGAGGCTGGGTGAGTGTGGGGGGATGGGGGCTGCTCGATCCTGCTGCTGTTTCTAGGGGCTGGGTAACTGTCCGGGGATGATAACCGTCAGGAGCAGCAACTCACCCTGACCTGGGCCACTCATCATTCTCAACGAAAAGCCAATAGCCAACCTGCTCACTTTATTAAACAAAACCCTGGGTGTTCCATGGTCAGTTTTACTGATCCCAGGTGTTTATTAATGGAATTTAAAAGGGAAGGCAGGGGCCCAGGCGGGAGTTTGGGGTGGTGATTACCAAAGGCCACTCGTCCAGTGGGGTATGGGGTCACCAGACATTCACCAACCCAGCTCCACAAGACCACCCTGAGACTCCCAGTGGATGGTTATTCTGTGTATGTGTGTGTGTGTGTGTCTGTGTGTGTGTGTGTGAGTGTGTGTGTGCGTGTGCGTGTGTGCATGCGTGAGTGTGTGCGTGTCTGAGTGTGTACATGTGTGTGTGTGTGTGAGCATGTTTGTGTGTGTGCGCTCGAGTGTGTGTGAGTGTGTGTGTGAGTGCGTGTGAGTGTGTGCGTGTGTGTGTGTGAATGTGAGCATGTGTTTGTGTGTGCGCTCGAGTGTGTGTGTGAGTGTGTGTGTGAGTGTGTGCGTGTGTGTGTGTGAATGTGTGCGTGTGTGTGTGAATGTGTGCGTGTGTGTGCGCTCGAGTGTGTGTGTGTGTGTGTGAGTGTGTACGTGTGTGTGTGTGTGAATGTGTGCGTGTGTGTGTGAGCATGTGTGTGTGTGTGTGTGTGCGCTCGAGTGTGTGTGTGAGTGTGTGCGTGTGTGTCTGTGTTGGCCTTGTGTGTACATTGAATTGGGCAGGATAACATGAAGTGTAAAACGAAACTGTAAATCCATTACAGATCCGAGAACAGGGAAGACCTGCCTGATGAAAGCGTTACTGAATCTGAACAGCAATACCAATGAAATAATTGAGAAACTGTTTGCAGTCGCAGAGAGAGATGATTGTTTAAAACTGCTGATTAATGCTGCATATTGTGATAAAGATTGTAAAGGTAGGTTAACAGAATGGGAGCCGCTGGATCCAAGGACATGATACTGGAAGGTTTTGCCAGCATCATGGAATGGCTCTAGCTCCTTTAACACCCATTCTGGACTGCTCTGAGATGGAACACATTGAATAAGCTGCAATACCACTTCCCCACTCTAATGATTAGTCACTCAGCTTCTCCCCAAATATCACCCACTCACAGCATCAGGAAACTCAATACCCAATTCTGAACCCGGCCCATAACGTCCTGCCCCCCATCATTCATAACCACAATGCCCCGAGAATGGGGTAAGGGTGGGGGACTGAGTAAATAATGGGGGAGGAGGAGGAAGGACTTGAGAAGGGCTCTGCATGTATTTCAGAGCGATGGGGCATTTGAGAGCGATGGGGTATTTGACAGAGTTGCAGTATTTAGGAACGATGAGGTATTTGAGAGGGATAGGGCATTTGAGAGCGATGGGGTATTTGAGAGAGATGGGGCATTTGAGAGTGATGGGGTATTTGACAGAGATGGGGTATTTGAGAACGATGAGGTATTTGAGAGGGATGGGGCATTTGAGAGCAATGGGGCATTTGAGAGCGATGGGGCATTTGAGAGAGATGCGGTATTTGAGAGAGATGGGGCATTTGAGAGAGATGGAGCATTTGAGAGCGATGGGGCATTTGAGAGCGATGGGGCATTTGAGAGCAATGGGGCATTTGAGAGCGATGGGGCATTTGAGAGCAATGGGGCATTTGAGAGCAATGGGGCGTTTGAGAGAGATGGGGCGTTTGAGAGAGATGGGGCATTTGAGAGCGATGGGGCATTTGAGAGAGATGGGGCATTTGAGAGCGATGGGGCATTTGAGAGCGATGGGGATTTGAGAGAGATGGGGCGTTTGAGAGAGATGGGGCATTTGAGAGCGATGGGGATTTGAGAGCAATGGGGCGTTTGAGAGCGATGGGGATTTGAGAGAGATGGGGATTTGAGAGCGATGGGGATTTGAGAGCAATGGGGTGTTTGAGAGCGATGGGGATTTGAGAGCGATGGGGATTTGAGAGCGATGGGGATTTGAGAGCGATGGGGATTTGAGAGCGATGGGGATTTGAGAGCAATGGGGCATTTGAGAGCGATGGGGATTTGAGAGCGATGGGGATTTGAGAGCGATGGGGATTTGAGAGCGATGGGGATTTGAGAGCGATGGGGTATTTGAGAGAGATGGGGCATTTGAGAGCGATGGGGATTTGAGAGCGATGGGGATTTGAGAGCGATGGGGATTTGAGAGTGATGGGGATTTGAGAGCGATGGGGTATTTGAGAGAGATGGGGCATTTGAGAGCGATGGGGATTTGAGAGCGATGGGGATTTGAGAGCGATGGGGATTTGAGAGCAATGGGGATTTGTGAGGAGGGGATGTAAAGGAGGGGAGAGTTTATATGGGTACTCAAGAGGAGATGGGAAAAGATGAGGGAGGTGAGGGATTTTAAGCTGAGTCTGTGATCTATGATCCTGTCCCACTAGCTACCTGATGAAGGAGCAGTGCTCTGAAAGTTAGTGCTTCCAAATAAACCTGTTGGACTATAACCTGATGCTGTGTGATTTTTAACTTTGATATATATGAAGCAACAGACTGATGGGTTTGATAGGTTTCCCTTTTGTTTTGGAGGTCAGGCAGCCCTCCACATTGCGATCGAAAGACGCTGCCTGGACATTGTCAAACTCCTACTGGAGAAAGGAGCTGATGTCAACGTCAAGGCCAATGGGAAATTTTTCACACCCAGCAGAAAAAATCGCAGCAGCTTCTATTTTGGTGAGTTACCTTTCCGAATCAAATACTACCCGTTTTTACTCAAGATTAGAGTGGGGCTGGAAAAGCACAGCAGGTCAGGCAGCATCCGAGGAGCAGGAGAATCGATGTTTCGATTCAGGAATGAGGGGTACCCATTTTTAACCTAATACGCCCCAAAGGGGTGTCAATGTGCACATCCCTAGTTGCCCCTCGAGAAGGTGGGGGTGAGCTGCCTTCCTGAACCACTGCATTCCATGTGCTGTAGGTTGACCCACAATGCACTTAAGGAGGGAATCCCAGGATTTGGACCCAGTGACAGTGAAGGAATGACGATATATTTCCAAGTCAGGATGGTGAGGGGCTCAGAGGGTGGTGTTCCCATGTATCTGCTGACCATGAGTCTCCCAGGTCACAGCGGAGGTCGTGTGTTTGGAAGGGGCTGTGAAACGAGGCTGGCTGAGTTAACACAGTGAACCTTATTGATGGCCCAGCCTGCTGTCACTGAGGCACTGTCAATGGAACGTGTATCTACCTCATTGAACCTTCAATCAACTTGCTCCCTACACTGCCCCACTGCATTGATGTAGTGCCTGCATGTGCCTGCATCCTTTAGTGTAACAACAAGGGAATTTCTGCAGGATTAAAACAAACTCTGTGTGTAAAAGTCTATCGAAAACCATGAATCTATTGCCGATTATTGAAAAATCCCATCTGGGTCACTAATGGCCCTGAGGGAAGGAGACTGCTATCCCTCCCTGGTCTGACCTCCATGTGACTCCAGACCCACAGCAATGGGGTTGACTCTTTTCCACCCTCTGGCTAATTAGGGATGGGCAAGAAATACTGACCAGGTCAGTGATGCCCTCATCCTGTGAATGAATAAAAAAAATTGGGAGAAAGTGGAGCCCCTGTGTTCATTGCTTCAAGGAGCAACAGGTTAGAGTAAGAGACAGTATGAAGGGTGTCAGACAGGATGTGGTGACAGAGCACTAGCCAGCTAGGAATGGCACGACCAGCAACTTACCCTCCACACATTGTCTGACACCAGCGCCGGGTCAACCATCGACAGCTGGGATTGCACTGGGTACCAGGGCGGGGGGGGGGGGGGGGGGGGGGGGCGGGGTAAGGTATACACCAATATCACGTGGATTGCAGTAATTCAAGGCAGTAGCTCACTCCCTCTGCACCCCCCCCCCCCCCCCCATTACACAGGGACACTTACACAGGGGCATTTACACAGGGGCATTTACACAGGGGCATTTACACAGGGACACTTACACAGGGACATTTACACAGGGGCATGTACACAGGGACACTTACACAGGGTCACTTACACAGGGACATTTACACAGGGGCATGTACACAGGGACACTTACACAGGGACACTTACACAGGGGCATTTACACAGGGGCATTTACACAGGGGCATTTACACAGGGGCATGTACACAGGAACACTTACACAGGGTCACTTACACAGGGGCATTTACACAGGGGCATTTACACAGGGGCATGTACACAGGGACACTTACACAGGGTCACTTACACAGGGGCATTTACACAGGGGCATTTACACAGGGGCATGTACACAGGGACACTGTGTAAAAGGGGCATTTACACAGGGACACTTACACAGGGACACTTACACAGGGACATTTACACAGGGGCATGTACACAGGGACACTTACACAGGGACATTTACACAGGGGCATGTACACAGGGGCATGTACACAGGGACACTTACACAGGGACATTTACACAGGGACACTTACACAGGGACACTTACACAGGGACACTTACACAGGGGCATTTACACAGGGGCATTTACACAGGGGCATGTACACAGGGACACTTACACAGGGTCACTTACACAGGGGCATTTACACAGGGGCATGTACACAGGGACACTTACACAGGGGCATTTACACAGGGACACTTACACAGGGGCATTTACACAGGGACATTTACACAGGGACACTTACACAGGGTCTTTTACACAGGGACACTTACACAGGGGCACTTACACAGGGGCACTTACAGAGGGACATTTACACAGGGACACTTACACAGGGTCTTTTACACAGGGACACTTACACAGGGACACTTACACAGGGACACTTACACAGGGGCATTTACACAGGGTCACTTACACAGGGGCATTTACACAGGGACACTTACACAGGGGCATTTACACAGGGACATTTACACAGGGACACTTACACAGGGTCTTTTACACAGGGACACTTACACAGGGGCACTTACACAGGGACACTTACACAGGGGCATTTACACAGGGACATTTACACAGGGACACTTACACAGGGTCTTTTACACAGGGACACTTACACAGGGACACTTACACAGGGTCTTTTACACAGGGACACTTACACAGGGACACTTACACAGGGGCACTTACACAGGGACATTTACACAGGGACACTTACACAGGGTCTTTTACACAGGGACACTTACACAGGGACACTTACACAGGGACACTTACACAGGGGCATTTACACAGGGACATTTACACAGGGACACTTACACAGGGTCTTTTACACGGGGACACTTACACAGGGACACTTACACAGGGGCATTTACACAGGGGCACTTACACAGGGACACTTATACAGGGACACTTACACAGGGACATTTACACGGGGCATTTACACAGGGGCACTTACACAGGGACACTTACACAGGGACACTTACACAGGAGCACTTACATAGGGACACTTACACGGGGCACTGACACAGGGACACTTACACAGGGACATTTACACAGGGACACTTACACAGGAGCACTTACATAGGGACACTTACACGGGGCACTTACACATGGACACTTACACGGGGACATTTACACAGGGACACTTACACAGGGTCTTTTACACAGGGACACTTACACAGGGGCACTTACACAGGGACACTTACACAGGAGCACATACATAGGGACACTTACACGGGGCACTTACACAGGGACACTTACACGGGGCATTTACACAGGGGCACTTACACAGGGACATTTACACCGGGTCTTTTACACAGGGACACTTACACAGGGTCTTTTACACAGGGGCACTTACACAGGGACACTTACACGGGACACTTACACAGGGACACTTACACAGGGACACTTACACAGGGACACTTACACGGGGCATTTACACAGGGACACTTACACGGGGCATTTACACAGGGACACTTACACAGGGACACTTACACAGGGGCATTTACACAGGGGCATTTACACAGGGACACTTACACGGGACACTTACACGGGACACTTACACAGGGACACTTACACGGGGCATTTACACAGGGACACTTACACGGAGCATTTACACAGGGACACTTACACAGGGACACTTACACAGGGACACTTACACCGGGGCATTTACACAGGGACACATACACAGGGACACTTACACAGGGACACTTACACAGGGGCATTTACACAGGGGCATTTACACAGGGGCATGTACACAGGGACACTTACACAGGGACACTTACACAGGGGCATGTACACAGGGACACTTACACAGGGACACTTACACAGGGGCATTTACACAGGGACACTTGCACAGGGACACTTACACAGGGACACTTACACAGGGACACTTACACGGGGCATTTACACAGGGGCTCTTACACAGGGGCTCTTACACAGGGACACTTACACAGGAGCACTTACACAGGGACACTTACACAAGGGCATTTACACAGGGGCACTTACACAGGGACACTTACACGGGACACTTACACAGGGACACTTACACAGGGACACTTACACGGGGACATTTACACAGGGACACTTACACGGGGCATTTACATAGGGGCACGTACACAGGGACACTTACACAGGGATACTTACACAGGGACATTTACACAGGGGCATGTACACAGGGACACTTACACAGGGACACATACACGGGACACTTACACAGGGACACTTACACAGGGACACTAACACAGGGACACTTACATGGGGCATTTACACAGGGACACTTACACGGGGCATTTACACAGGGGCACTTACACAGGGACACTTACACAGGGACATTTACACAGGGGCATGTACACAGGGACACTTACAAAGGGACACTTACACAGGGACACTTACACGGGGCATTTACACAGGGACACTTACACAGGGACACTTACACAGGGTCTTTTACACAGGGACACTTACACAGGGGCACTTACACAGGGACACTTACACAGGAGCACATACATAGGGACACTTACACGGGGCACTTACACAGGGACACTTACACGGGGCATTTACACAGGGGCACTTACACAGGGACATTTACACCGGGTCTTTTACACAGGGACACTTACACAGGGTCTTTTACACAGGGGCACTTACACAGGGACACTTACACGGGACACTTACACAGGGACACTTACACAGGGACACTTACACGGGGCATTTACACAGGGACACTTACACGGGGCATTTACACAGGGACACTTACACAGGGACACTTACACAGGGACACTTACACAGGGGCATTTACACAGGGGCACTTACACAGGGACACTTACACGGGACACTTACACAGGGACACTTACACGGGGCATTTACACAGGGACACTTACACGGAGCATTTACACAGGGACACTTACACAGGGACACTTACACAGGGACACTTACACCGGGGCATTTACACAGGGACACATACACAGGGACACTTACACAGGGACACTTACACAGGGGCATTTACACAGGGGCATTTACACAGGGGCATGTACACAGGGACACTTACACAGGGACACTTACACAGGGGCATGTACACAGGGACACTTACACAGGGACACTTACACAGGGGCATTTACACAGGGACACTTGCACAGGGACACTTACACAGGGACACTTACACAGGGACACTTACACGGGGCATTTACACAGGGGCTCTTACACAGGGGCTCTTACACAGGGACACTTACACAGGAGCACTTACACAGGGACACTTACACAAGGGCATTTACACAGGGGCACTTACACAGGGACACTTACACGGGACACTTACACAGGGACACTTACACAGGGACACTTACACGGGGACATTTACACAGGGACACTTACACGGGGCATTTACATAGGGGCACGTACACAGGGACACTTACACAGGGATACTTACACAGGGACATTTACACAGGGGCATGTACACAGGGACACTTACACAGGGACACATACACGGGACACTTACACAGGGACACTTACACAGGGACACTAACACAGGGACACTTACATGGGGCATTTACACAGGGACACTTACACGGGGCATTTACACAGGGGCACTTACACAGGGACACTTACACAGGGACATTTACACAGGGGCATGTACACAGGGACACTTACAAAGGGACACTTACACAGGGACACTTACACGGGGCATTTACACAGGGACACTTACACGGGACACTTACACAGGGGCACTTACACAGGGGCACTTACACAGGGGCATGTACACAGGGACACTTACACAGGGGCACTTACACAGGGACACTTACACAGGGACACTTACACGGGGCATTTACACAGGGACACTTACACGGGGCATTTACACAGGGACACTTACACAGGGTCTTTTACACAGGGACACTTACACAGGGACATTTACACCAGGGCACTTACACAGGGATACTTACACAGGGGCATTTACACATGGGCACTTACACAGGGACACTTACACGGGGCATTTACACAGGGACTCTTACACAAAGGCATTTACACAGGGGCATTTACACAGCGACACTTACATGGGGCATTTACACAGGGGCACTTACACAGGGACATTTACACCGGGGCATTTACACAGGGACACTTACACAAAGGCATTTACACAGGGGCACTTGCACAGGGACACTTACACGGGGCATTTACACAGGGGCACTTACACAGGGACATTTACACCGGGGCACTTACACAGGGATACTTACACAGGGGCATTTACACATGGGCACTTACACAGGGACACTTACACGGGGCATTTACACAGGGACTCTTACACAAAGGCATTTACACAGGGGCACTTACACAGGGACACTTACACGGGGCATTTACACAGGGGCACTTACACAGGGACATTTACACAGGGGCATTTACACAGGGACACTTAGAGAGGGTCACTTACACAGGGACACTTACATAGGGGCATTTACTCAGGGACACTTACACAGGGACACTTACACAGGGACACTTACACAGGAGCACTTACACAGGGACACTTACACAGGGACATTTACACAGGGACATTTACACAGGGACACTTACACAGGGGCATTTACACAGGGACACTTACACAGGGACACTTACACAGGGACACTTACACAGGGACATTTACACAGGGACACTTACACAGGGGCATTTACACAGGGGCATTTTCACAGGGACATTTACCCAGGGACACTTACACAGGGACATTTACCCAGGGACACTTACACAGGGACATTTACACAGGGCCATTTACACAGGGACACTTACACAGGGGCATTTACACAGGGGCTTTTTCACAGAGACATTTACCCAGGGACACTTACACAGGGACATTTACACAGGGCCATTTACACAGGGACACTTACAGAGGGGCATTTACATAGGGGCATATACACAGGGACTTTTAAGCGGCGACACTTACACAAGGGCATTTACACAGGCACACTTACAGAAGGACATTTACACAAGGACATTTACACAGGGACACTTACTGAGGGGCATTTACATAGTGGCTTTTACACGGTGACACTTACACAGGGGCATTTTCACAGGGACTTTTCCACAGGGTCACTAACACAGGGACACTTACACAGGGGCATTTACACAGGAGCATTTACACAGGGACACTTACTCAGGGTCATTTACACAGGGACTTTACACAGGTACGTTTTCGTAGGGTCAATTACACAGGGACACTTACACAGGGACACTTACACAGGGACACTTAGACAGGGGCACTTACACAGGGGCATTTACACATGGGCATGTACACAGGGTCACTTACACAGAGACTGCTATCCCTCCCTGGTCTGACCTCCATGTGACTCCAGACCCACAGCAATGGGGTTGACTCTTTTCCACCCTCTGGCTAATTAGGGATGGGCAAGAAATACTGACCAGGTCAGTGATGCCCTCATCCTGTGAATGAATAAAAAAAATTGGGAGAAAGTGGAGCCCCTGAGTTCATTGCTTCAAGGAGCAACAGGTTAGAGTAAGAGACAGTATGAAGGGTGTCAGACAGGATGTGGTGAGAGAGCACCAGCCAGCTAGGAATGGCACGACCAGCAACTTACCCTCCACACATTGTCTGACACCAGCGCCGGGTCAACCATCGACAGCTGGGATTGCACTGGGTACCAGGGCGGGGGGGGGGGGGGGGGGCGGGGTAAGGTATACACCAATATCACGTGGATTGCAGTAATTCAAGGCAGTAGCTCACTCCCTCTGCACCCCCCCCCCCCATTACACAGGAACACTTACACAGGGGCATTTACACAGGGGCATTTACACAGGGGCATTTACACAGGGACACTTACACAGGGACATTTACACAGGGGCATGTACACAGGGACACTTACACAGGGACATTTACACAGGGGCATGTACACAGGGGCATGTACACAGGGACACTTACACAGGGACATTTACACAGGGGCATGTACACAGGGACACTTACACAGGGACACTTACACAGGGGCATTTACACAGGGGCATTTACACAGGGGCATATACACAGGGACATTTACACAGGTTCACTTACACAGGGGCATTTACACAGGGGCATTTACACAGGGGCATGTACACAGGGACACTGTGTAAAAGGGGCATTTACACAGGGACACTTACACAGGGACACTTACACAGGGACATTTACACAGGGGCATGTACACAGGGACACTTACACAGGGACATTTACACAGGGGCATGTACACAGGGGCATGTACACAGGGACATTTACACAGGGGCATTTACACAGGGACACTTACACAGGGACACTTACACAGGGACACTTACACAGGGGCATTTACACAGGGGCATGTACACAGGGACACTTACACAGGGTCACTTACACAGGGGCATTTACACAGGGGCATGTACACAGGGACACTCACACAGGGGCTTTTACACAGGGACACTTACACAGGGGCATGTACACAGGGACACTTACACAGGGGCATTTACACAGGGACACTTACACAGGGGCATTTACACAGGGACATTTACACAGGGACACTTACACAGGGTCTTTTACACAGGGACACTTACACAGGGACACTTACACAGGGACACTTACACAGGGGCATTCACACAGGGTCACTTACACAGGGGCATTTACACAGGGACACTTACACAGGGGCATTTACACAGGGGCATTTACACAGGGACACTTACACAGGGTCTTTTACACAGGGACACTTACACAGGGACACTTACACAGGGACACTTACACAGGGGCATTTACACAGGGACATTTACACAGGGACACTTACACAGGGTCTTTTACACAGGGACACTTACACAGGGACACTTACACAGGGACACTTACACAGGGTCTTTTACACAGGGACACTTACACAGGGGCACTTACACAGGGACACTTACACAGGGACACTTACACAGGGGCACTTACACAGGGACATTTACACAGGGACACTTACACAGGGTCTTTTACACAGGGACACTTACACAGGGACACTTACACAGGGACACTTACACAGGGACACTTACACAGGGGCATTTACACAGGGACATTTACACAGGGACACTTACACAGGGTCTTTTACACAGGGACACTTACACAGGGACACTTACACAGGGGCATTTACACAGGGGCACTTACACAGGAGCACTTACATAGGGACACTTACACAGGGACACTTACACAGGGACATTTACACGGGGCATTTACACAGGGGCACTTACACAGGGACACTTACACAGGGACACTTACACAGGGTCTTTTACACGGGGACACTTACACGGGGCACTTACACAGGGACACTTACACAGGGACATTTACACAGGGACACTTACACAGGGTCTTTTACACAGGGACACTTACACAGGGACACTTACACAGGGACATTTACACGGGGCATTTACACAGGGGCACTTACACAGGGACACTTACACAGGGACACTTACACAGGAGCACTTACATAGGGACACTTACACGGGGCACTTACACATGGACACTTACACGGGGGACATTTACACAGGGACACTTACACAGGGTCTTTTACACAGGGACACTTACACAGGGGCACTTACACAGGGACACTTACACAGGAGCACTTACATAGGGACACTTACACGGGGCACTTACACAGGGACACTTACACGGGGCATTTACACAGGGGCACTTACACAGGGACATTTACACCGGGTCTTTTACACAGGGACACTTACACAGGGTCTTTTACACAGGGGCACTTACACAGGGACACTTACACGGGGCACTTACACAGGGACACTTACACAGGGGCATTTACACAGGGGCACTTACACAGGGACACTTACACAGGGACACTTACACAGGGACACTTACACAGGGACACTTACACAGGGACACTTACACGGGGCATTTACACAGGGACACTTACACGGGGCATTTACACAGGGGCACTTACACAGAGACACTTACACAGGGGCAATTACACAAGGGCATTTACACAGGGTCACTTACACAGGGGCATTTACACAGGAGCATGTACACAGGGACACTTACACAGGACACTTACACAGGGACACTTACACAGGGGCACTTACACAGAGACACTTACACAGGGGCATTTACACAGGGACACTTACACGGGGCATTTACACAGGGACACTTACACGGGGCATTTACACAGGGGCACTTACACAGGGACACTTACACAGGGACACTTACACGGGACACTTACACAGGGACACTTACACAGGGACACTTACACAGGGACACTTACACAGGGACACTTACACGGGGCATTTACACAGGGGCACTTACACAGGGACACTTACACAGGGGCATTTACACAGGGACACTTACACAGGGACACTTACACAGGGGCATTTACACAGGGACACATACACAGGGACACTTACACAGGGACACTTACACAGGGGCATGTACACAGGGACACTTACACAGGGACACTTACACAGGGACACTTACACAGGGACATTTACACAGGGGCATGTACACAGGGACACTTACACAGGGACACTTACACAGGGGCATGTACACAGGGACACTTACACAGGGACACTTACACAGGGGCATTTACACAGGGACACTTGCACAGGGACACTTACACAGGGACACTTACACGGGGCATTTACACAGGGGCACTTACACAGGGACACTTACACAGGGACACTTACACAGGAGCACTTACACAGGGACACTTACACAAGGGCATTTACACAGGGGCACTTACACAGGGACACTTACACGGGACACTTACACAGGGACACTTACACAGGGACACTTACACGGGGACATTTACACAGGGACACTTACACGGGGCATTTACACAGGGGCACTTACACAGGGACACTTACACAGGGATACTTACACAGGGACATTTACACAGGGGCATGTACACAGGGACACTTACACAGGGACACATACACGGGACACTTACACAGGGACACTAACACAGGGACACTTACATGGGGCATTTACACAGGGACACTTACACGGGGCATTTACACAGGGGCACTTACACAGGGACACTTACACAGGGACACTTACACAGGGACACTTACACAGGGACATTTACACAGGGGCATGTACACAGGGACACTTACAAAGGGACACTTACACAGGGACACTTACACGGGGCATTTACACAGGGACACTTACACGGGACACTTACACAGGGACACTTACACAGGGACACTTACACGGGGCATTTACACAGGGACACTTACACGGGGCATTTACACAGGGGCACTTACACAGGGGCATGTACACAGGGACACTTACACAGGGGCACTTACACAGGGACACTTACACAGGGACACTTACACGGGGCATTTACACAGGGACACTTACACGGGGCATTTACACAGGGACACTTACACAGGGTCTTTTACACAGGGACACTTACACAGGGACATTTACACCAGGGCACTTACACAGGGATACTTACACAGGGGCATTTACACATGGGCACTTACACAGGGACACTTACACGGGGCATTTACACAGGGACTCTTACACAAAGGCATTTACACAGGGGCATTTACACAGTGACACTTACATGGGGCATTTACACAGGGGCACTTACACAGGGACATTTACACCGGGGCATTTACACAGGGACACTTACACAAAGGCATTTACACAGTGGCACTTACACAGGGACACTTACACGGGGCATTTACACAGGGGCACTTACACAGGGACATTTACACCGGGGCACTTACACAGGGACACTTACACGGGGCATTTACACAGGGGCACTTACACAGGGACATTTACACCGGGGCACTTACACAGGGATACTTACACAGGGGCATTTACACATGGGCACTTACACAGGGACACTTACACGGGGCATTTACACAGGGACTCTTACACAAAGGCATTTACACAGGGGCACTTACACAGGGACACTTACACGGGGCATTTACACAGGGGCACTTACACAGGGACATTTACACAGGGGCATTTACACAGGGACACTTAGAGAGGGTCACTTACACAGGGACACTTACATAGGGGCATTTACTCAGGGACACTTACACAGGGACACTTACACAGGGACACTTACACAGGAGCACTTACACAGGGACACTTACACAGGGACATTTACACAGGGACACTTACACAGGGGCATTTACACAGGGACACTTACACAGGGACACTTACACAGGGACATTTACACAGGGACACTTACACAGGGACACTTACACAGGGACATTTACACAGGGACACTTACACAGAGGCATTTACACAGGGGCATTTTCACAGGGACATTTACCCAGGGACACTTACACAGGGACATTTACCCAGGGACACTTACACAGGGACATTTACACAGGGCCATTTACACAGGAGAAAGTGAGGTCTGCAGATGCTGGAGATCAAAGTTGAAACTTTATTGCTGGAACAGCACAGCAGGTCAGGCAGCATCCAGGGAACAGGAGATTCGACGTTTCGGGCACAGGCCCTTCTTCAGGACACTTACA
Organism: Chiloscyllium plagiosum; assembly: GCF_037043375.1. Lineage (NCBI taxonomy): Eukaryota > Metazoa > Chordata > Chondrichthyes > Orectolobiformes > Hemiscylliidae > Chiloscyllium > Chiloscyllium plagiosum. The sequence continues at coordinate 6,140,823 of NW_028270169.1, read as the reverse complement.
CAGGGACACTTACACAGGAGCACTTACACAGGGACACTTACACAGGGACATTTACACAGGGACACTTACACAGGGGCATTTACACAGGGACACTTACACAGGGACACTTACACAGGGACACTTACACAGGGACATTTACACAGGGACACTTACACAGGGGCATTTACACAGGGACACTTACACAGGGACACTTACACAGGGACATTTACACAGGGACACTTACACAGGGACACTTACACAGGGACACTTACACAGGGGCATTTACACAGGGACACTTACACAGGGACACTTACACAGGGGCATTTACACAGGGACACATACACAGGGACACTTACACAGGGACACTTACACAGGGGCATGTACACAGGGACACTTACACAGGGACACTTACACAGGGACACTTACACAGGGGCATTTACACAGGGGCATGTACACAGGGACACTTGCACAGGGACACTTACACAGGGACACTTACACAGGGGCATTTACACAGGGGCATGTACACAGGGACACTTACACAGGGTCACTTACACAGGGGCATTTACACAGGGGCATGTACACAGGGACACTCACACAGGGGCTTTTACACAGGGACACTTACACAGGGGCATGTACACAGGGACACTTACACAGGGGCATTTACACAGGGACACTTACACAGGGGCATTTACACAGGGACATTTACACAGGGACACTTACACAGGGTCTTTTACACAGGGACACTTACACAGGGACACTTACACAGGGACACTTACACAGGGGCATTCACACAGGGTCACTTACACAGGGGCATTTACACAGGGACACTTACACAGGGGCATTTACACAGGGACATTTACACAGGGACACTTACACAGGGTCTTTTACACAGGGACACTTACACAGGGACACTTACACAGGGACACTTACACAGGGGCATTTACACAGGGACATTTACACAGGGACACTTACACAGGGTCTTTTACACAGGGACACTTACACAGGGACACTTACACAGGGACACTTACACAGGGTCTTTTACACAGGGACACTTACACAGGGGCACTTACACAGGGACACTTACACAGGGACACTTACACAGGGGCACTTACACAGGGACATTTACACAGGGTCTTTTACACAGGGACACTTACACAGGGACACTTACACAGGGACACTTACACAGGGACACTTACACAGGGGCATTTACACAGGGACATTTACACAGGGACACTTACACAGGGTCTTTTACACAGGGACACTTACACAGGGACACTTACACAGGGGCATTTACACAGGGGCACTTACACAGGAGCACTTACACAGGGACACTTACACAGGGACATTTACACGGGGCATTTACACAGGGGCACTTACACAGGGACACTTACACAGGGACACTTACACAGGAGCACTTACATAGGGACACTTACACGGGGCACTTACACAGGGACACTTACACAGGGACATTTACACAGGGACACTTACACAGGGTCTTTTACACAGGGACACTTACACAGGGACACTTACACAGGGACATTTACACGGGAGCACTTACATAGGGACACTTACACGGGGCACTTACACATGGACACTTACACGGGGGACATTTACACAGGGACACTTACACAGGGTCTTTTACACAGGGACACTTACACAGGGGCACTTACACAGGGACACTTACACAGGAGCACTTACATAGGGACACTTACACGGGGCACTTACACAGGGACACTTACACGGGGCATTTACACAGGGGCACTTACACAGGGACATTTACACCGGGTCTTTTACACAGGAACACTTACACAGGGTCTTTTACACAGGGGCACTTACACAGGGACACTTACACGGGGCACTTACACAGGGACACTTACACAGGGACACTTACACAGGGGCATTTACACAGGGGCACTTACACAGGGACACTTACACGGGACACTTACACAGGGACACTTACACAGGGACACTTACACGGGGCATTTACACAGGGACACTTACACGGGGCATTTACACAGGAGCACTTACACAGAGACACTTACACAGGGGCAATTACACAAGGGCATTTACACAGGGTCACTTACACAGGGGCATTTACACAGGAGCATGTACACAGGGACACTTACACAGGACACTTACACAGGGACACTTACACAGGGGCACTTACACAGAGACACTTACACAGGGGCATTTACACAGGGACACTTACACGGGGCATTTACACAGGGACACTTACACGGGGCATTTACACAGGGGCACTTACACAGGGACACTTACACAGGGACACTTACACGGGACACTTACACAGGGACACTTACACAGGGACACTTACACAGGGACACTTACACGGGGCATTTACACAGGGACACTTACACGGGGCATTTACACAGGGGCACTTACACAGGGACACTTACACAGGGGCATTTACACAGGGACACTTACACAGGGACACTTACACAGGGGCATTTACACAGGGACACATACACAGGGACACTTACACAGGGACACTTACACAGGGGCATGTACACAGGGACACTTACACAGGGACACTTACACAGGGACACTTACACAGGGGCATTTACACAGGGGCATGTACACAGGGACACTTACACAGGGACACTTACACAGGGGCATGTACACAGGGACACTTACACAGGGACACTTACACAGGGGCATTTACACAGGGACACTTGCACAGGGACACTTACACAGGGACACTTACACAGGGACACTTACACGGGGCATTTACACAGGGGCACTTACACAGGGACACTTACACAGGGACACTTACACAGGAGCACTTACACAGGGACACTTACACAAGGGCATTTACACAGGGGCACTTACACAGGGACACTTACACGGGACACTTACACAGGGACACTTACACAGGGACACTTACACGGGGACATTTACACAGGGACACTTACACGGGGCATTTACACAGGGGCACTTACACAGGGACATTTACACCGGGGCACTTACACAGGGATACTTACACAGGGGCATTTACACATGGGCACTTACACAGGGACACTTACACGGGGCATTTACACAGGGACTCTTACACAAAGGCATTTACACAGGGGCACTTACACAGGGACACTTACACGGGGCATTTACACAGGGGCACTTACACAGGGACACTTACACAGGGACACTTACACAGGGACACTTACACAGGGACATTTACACAGGGGCATGTACACAGGGACACTTACAAAGGGACACTTACACAGGGACACTTACACGGGGCATTTACACAGGGACACTTACACGGGACACTTACACAGGGACACTTACACAGGGACACTTACACGGGGCATTCACACAGGGACACTTACACGGGGCATTTACACAGGGGCACTTACACAGGGGCATGTACACAGGGACACTTACACAGGGGCACTTACACAGGGACACTTACACAGGGACACTTACACGGGGCATTTACACAGGGACACTTACACGGGGCATTTACACAGGGACACTTACACAGGGTCTTTTACACAGGGACACTTACACAGGGACATTTACACCAGGGCACTTACACAGGGATACTTACACAGGGGCATTTACACATGGGCACTTACACAGGGACACTTACACGGGGCATTTACACAGGGACTCTTACACAAAGGCATTTACACAGGGGCATTTACACAGTGACACTTACATGGGGCATTTACACAGGGGCACTTACACAGGGACATTTACACCGGGGCATTTACACAGGGACACTTACACAAAGGCATTTACACAGTGGCACTTACACAGGGACACTTACACGGGGCATTTACACAGGGGCACTTACACAGGGACATTTACACCGGGGCACTTACACAGGGATACTTACACAGGGGCATTTACACATGGGCACTTACACAGGGACACTTACACGGGGCATTTACACAGGGGCACTTACACAGGGACATTTACACCGGGGCATTTACACAGGGGCACTTACACAAAGGCATTTACACAGTGGCACTTACACAGGGACACTTACACGGGGCATTTACACAGGGGCACTTACACAGGGACATTTACACCGGGGCACTTACACAGGGATACTTACACAGGGGCATTTACACAGGAGCACTTACACAGGGACACTTACACGGGGCATTTACACAGGGACTCTTACACAAAGGCATTTACACAGGGACACTTACACAGGGACTCTTACACAAAGGCATTTACACAGGGACACTTACACAGGGACATTTACACAGGGGCATTTACACAGGGACACTTAGAGAGGGTCACTTACACAGGGACACTTACATAGGGGCATTTACTCAGGGACACTTACACAGGGACACTTACACAGGGACACTTACACAGGAGCACTTACACAGGGACACTTACACAGGGACATTTACACAGGGACACTTACACAGGGGCATTTACACAGGGACACTTACACAGGGACACTTACACAGGGACATTTACACAGGGACACTTACACAGGGACACTTACACAGGGACATTTACACAGGGACACTTACACAGAGGCATTTACACAGGGCCATTTACACAGGAGAAAGTGAGGTCTGCAGATGCTGGAGATCAAAGTTGAAACTTTATTGCTGGAACAGCACAGCAGGTCAGGCAGCATCCAGGGAACAGGAGATTCGACGTTTCGGGCACAGGCCCTTCTTCAGGACACTTACACAGGGACACTTACACAGGAGCACTTACACAGGGACACTTACACAGGGACATTTACACAGGGACACTTACACAGGGGCATTTACACAGGGACACTTACACAGGGACACTTACACAGGGACATTTACACAGGGACACTTACACAGGGACACTTACACAGGGACACTTACACAGGGGCATTTACACAGGGACACTTACACAGGGACACTTACACAGGGGCATTTACACAGGGACACATACACAGGGACACTTACACAGGGACACTTACACAGGGGCATGTACACAGGGACACTTACACAGGGACACTTACACAGGGACACTTACACAGGGGCATTTACACAGGGGCATGTACACAGGGACACTTGCACAGGGACACTTACACAGGGACACTTACACAGGGGCATTTACACAGGGACACTTGCACAGGGACACTTACACAGGGACACTTACACAGGGACACTTACACGGGGCATTTACACAGGGGCACTTACACAGGGACACTTACACAGGGACATTTACACAGGGACACTTACACAGGGACACTTACACAGGGACATTTACACAGGGACACTTACACAGAGGCATTTACACAGGGCCATTTACACAGGAGAAAGTGAGGTCTGCAGATGCTGGAGATCAAAGTTGAAACTTTATTGCTGGAACAGCACAGCAGGTCAGGCAGCATCCAGGGAACAGGAGATTCGACGTTTCGGGCACAGGCCCTTCTTCAGGACACTTACACAGGGACACTTACACAGGAGCACTTACACAGGGACACTTACACAGGGACATTTACACAGGGACACTTACACAGGGGCATTTACACAGGGACACTTACACAGGGACACTTACACAGGGACATTTACACAGGGACACTTACACAGGGACACTTACACAGGGACACTTACACAGGGGCATTTACACAGGGACACTTACACAGGGACACTTACACAGGGGCATTTACACAGGGACACATACACAGGGACACTTACACAGGGACACTTACACAGGGGCATGTACACAGGGACACTTACACAGGGACACTTACACAGGGACACTTACACAGGGGCATTTACACAGGGGCATGTACACAGGGACACTTGCACAGGGACACTTACACAGGGACACTTACACAGGGGCATTTACACAGGGACACTTGCACAGGGACACTTACACAGGGACACTTACACAGGGACACTTACACGGGGCATTTACACAGGGGCACTTACACAGGGACACTTACACAGGGACACTTACACAGGAGCACTTACACAGGGACACTTACACAAGGGCATTTACACAGGGGCACTTACACAGGGACACTTACACGGGACACTTACACAGGGACACTTACACAGGGACACTTACACGGGGACATTTACACAGGGACACTTACACGGGGCATTTACACAGGGACATTTACACAGGGACACTTACACAGGGTCTTTTACACAGGGACACTTACACAGGGACACTTACACAGGGACACTTACACAGGGACACTTACACAGGGGCATTTACACAGGGACATTTACACAGGGACACTTACACAGGGTCTTTTACACAGGGACACTTACACAGGGACACTTACACAGGGGCATTTACACAGGGGCACTTACACAGGAGCACTTACACAGGGACACTTACACAGGGACACTTACACAGGGACATTTACACGGGGCATTTACACAGGGGCACTTACACAGGGACACTTACACAGGGACACTTACACAGGGACACTTACACAGGAGCACTTACATAGGGACACTTACACGGGGCACTTACACAGGGACACTTACACAGGGACATTTACACAGGGACACTTACACAGGGTCTTTTACACAGGGACACTTACACAGGGACACTTACACAGGGACACTTACACAGGAGCACTTACATAGGGACACTTACACGGGGCACTTACACAGGGACACTTACACGGGGCATTTACACAGGGGCACTTACACAGGGACATTTACACCGGGTCTTTTACACAGGGACACTTACACAGGGTCTTTTACACAGGGGCACTTACACAGGGACACTTACACGGGACACTTACACAGGGACACTTACACGGGGCATTTACACAGGGACACTTACACGGGGCACTTACACAGGGACACTTACACAGGGACACTTACACAGGGGCATTTACACAGGGGCACTTACACAGGGACACTTACACGGGACACTTACACAGGGACACTTACACAGGGACACTTACACGGGGCATTTACACAGGGAAACTTACACGGGGCATTTACACAGGGGCACTTACACAGAGACACTTACACAGGGGCAATTACACAAGGGCATTTACACAGGGTCACTTACACAGGGGCATTTACACAGGAGCATGTACACAGGGACACTTACACAGGACACTTACACAGGGACACTTACACAGGGGCACTTACACAGAGACACTTACACGGGGCATTTACACAGGGACACTTACACGGGGCATTTACACAGGGGCACTTACACAGGGACACTTACACAGGGACACTTACACGGGACACTTACACAGGGACACTTACACAGGGACACTTACACAGGGACACTTACACGGGGCATTTACACAGGGACACTTACACGGGGCATTTACACAGGGGCACTTACACAGGGGCATTTACACAGGGACACATACACAGGGACACTTACACAGGGACACTTACACAGGGACACTTACACAGGGGCATGTACACAGGGACACTTACACAGGGACACTTACACAGGGACACTTACACAGGGGCATTTACACAGGGGCATGTACACAGGGACACTTACACAGGGACACTTACACAGGGGCATGTACACAGGGACACTTACACAGGGACACTTACACAGGGGCATTTACACAGGGACACTTGCACAGGGACACTTGCACAGGGACACTTACACAGGGACACTTACACGGGGCATTTACACAGGGGCACTTACACAGGGACACTTACACAGGGACACTTACACAGGAGCACTTACACAGGGACATTTACACAGGGGCATGTACACAGGGACACTTACACAGGGACACATACACGGGACACTTACACAGGGACACTAACACAGGGACACTTACACAGGGACACTTACACAGGGACACTTACACAGGGACACTTACACAGGGGCATTTACACAGGGACACTTACACAGGGACACTTACACAGGGGCATTTACACAGGGACACATACACAGGGACACTTACACAGGGACACTTACACAGGGGCATGTACACAGGGACACTTACACAGGGACACTTACACAGGGACACTTACACAGGGGCATTTACACAGGGGCATGTACACAGGGACACTTGCACAGGGACACTTACACAGGGACACTTACACAGGGGCATTTACACAGGGACACTTGCACAGGGACACTTACACAGGGACACTTACACAGGGACACTCACACGGGGCATTTACACAGGGGCACTTACACAGGGACACTTACACAGGGACACTTACACAGGAGCACTTACACAGGGACACTTACACAAGGGCATTTACACAGGGGCACTTACACAGGGACACTTACACGGGACACTTACACAGGGACACTTACACAGGGACACTTACACGGGGACATTTACACAGGGACACTTACACGGGGCATTTACACAGGGACATTTACACAGGGACACTTACACAGGGTCTTTTACACAGGGACACTTACACAGGGACACTTACACAGGGACACTTACACAGGGACACTTACACAGGGGCATTTACACAGGGACATTTACACAGGGACACTTACACAGGGTCTTTTACACAGGGACACTTACACAGGGACACTTACACAGGGGCATTTACACAGGGGCACTTACACAGGAGCACTTACACAGGGACACTTACACAGGGACACTTACACAGGGACATTTACACGGGGCATTTACACAGGGGCACTTACACAGGGACACTTACACAGGGACACTTACACAGGAGCACTTACATAGGGACACTTACACGGGGCACTTACACAGGGACACTTACACAGGGACATTTACACAGGGACACTTACACAGGGTCTTTTACACAGGGACACTTACACAGGGGCACTTACACAGGGACACTTACACAGGAGCACTTACATAGGGACACTTACACGGGGCACTTACACAGGGACACTTACACGGGGCATTTACACAGGGGCACTTACACAGGGACATTTACACCGGGTCTTTTACACAGGGACACTTACACAGGGTCTTTTACACAGGGGCACTTACACAGGGACACTTACACGGGACACTTACACAGGGACACTTACACAGGGACACTTACACGGGGCATTTACACAGGGACACTTACACGGGGCACTTACACAGGGACACTTACACAGGGACACTTACACAGGGGCATTTACACAGGGGCACTTACACAGGGACACTTACACGGGACACTTACACAGGGACACTTACACAGGGACACTTACACGGTGCATTTACACAGGGAAACTTACACGGGGCATTTACACAGGGGCACTTACACAGAGACACTTACACAGGGGCAATTACACAAGGGCATTTACACAGGGTCACTTACACAGGGGCATTTACACAGGAGCATGTACACAGGAGCATGTACACAGGGACACTTACACAGGACACTTACACAGGGACACTTACACAGGGGCACTTACACAGAGACACTTACACGGGGCATTTACACAGGGACACTTACACGGGGCATTTACACAGGGGCACTTACACAGGGACACTTACACAGGGACACTTACACGGGACACTTACACAGGGACACTTACACAGGGACACTTACACGGGGCATTTACACAGGGACACTTACACGGGGCATTTACACAGGGGCACTTACACAGGGACACTTACACAGGGACACTTACACAGGGGCATTTACACAGGGACACATACACAGGGACACTTACACAGGGACACTTACACAGGGGCATGTACACAGGGACACTTACACAGGGACACTTACACAGGGACACTTACACAGGGGCATTTACACAGGGGCATGTACACAGGGACACTTACACAGGGACACTTACACAGGGGCATGTACACAGGGACACTTACACAGGGACACTTACACAGGGGCATTTACACAGGGACACTTGCACAGGGACACTTACACAGGGACACTTACACAGGGACACTTACACGGGGCATTTACACAGGGGCACTTACACAGGGACACTTACACAGGGACACTTACACAGGAGCACTTACACAGGGACATTTACACAGGGGCATGTACACAGGGACACTTACACAGGGACACATACACGGGACACTTACACAGGGACACTAACACAGGGACACTTACATGGGGCATTTACACAGGGACACTTACACGGGGCATTTACACAGGGGCACTTACACAGGGACACTTACACAGGGACACTTACACAGGGACACTTACACAGGGACATTTACACAGGGGCATGTACACAGGGACACTTACAAAGGGACACTTACACAGGGACACTTACACGGGGCATTTACACAGGGACACTTACACGGGACACTTACACAGGGACACTTACACAGGGACACTTACACGGGGCATTTACACAGGGACACTTACACGGGGCATTTACACAGGGGCACTTACACAGGGGCATGTACACAGGGACACTTACACAGGGGCACTTACACAGGGACACTTACACAGGGACACTTACACGGGGCATTTACACAGGGACACTTACACGGGGCATTTACACAGGGACACTTACACAGGGTCTTTTACACAGGGGCACTTACACAGGGGCATGTACACAGGGACACTTACACAGGGGCACTTACACAGGGACACTTACACAGGGACACTTACACGGGGCATTTACACAGGGACACATACACGGGGCATTTACACAGGGACACTTACACAGGGTCTTTTACACAGGGACACTTACACAGGGACATTTACACCAGGGCACTTACACAGGGATACTTACACAGGGGCATTTACACATGGGCACTTACACAGGGACACTTACACGGGGCATTTACACAGGGACTCTTACACAAAGGCATTTACACAGGGGTATTTACACAGCGACACTTACATGGGGCATTTACACAGGGGCACTTACACAGGGACATTTACACCGGGGCATTTACACAGGGACACTTACACAAAGGCATTTACACAGTGGCACTTACACAGGGACACTTACACGGGGCATTTACACAGGGGCACTTACACAGGGACATTTACACCGGGGCACTTACACAGGGATACTTACACAGGGGCATTTACACATGGGCACTTACACAGGGACACTTACACGGGGCATTTACACAGGGACTCTTACACAAAGGCATTTACACAGGGACACTTACACAGGGACACTTACACGGGGCATTTACACAGGGGCACTTACACAGGGACATTTACACAGGGGCATTTACACAGGGACACTTAGAGAGGGTCACTTACACAGGGGCATTTACTCAGGGACACTTACACAGGGACACTTACACAGGGATACTTACACAGGAGCACTTACACAGGGACACTTACACAGGGACATTTACACAGGGACACTTACACAGGGGCATTTACACAGGGACACTTACACAGGGACACTTACACAGGGACATTTACACAGGGACACTTACACAGGGACACTTACACAGGGACATTTACACAGGGACACTTACACAGAGGCATTTACACAGGGGCATTTTCACAGGGACATTTACCCAGGGACACTTACACAGGGACATTTACCCAGGGACACTTACACAGGGACATTTACACAGGGCCATTTACACAGGAGAAAGTGAGGTCTGCAGATGCTGGAGATCAAAGTTGAAACTTTATTGCTGGAACAGCACAGCAGGTCAGGCAGCATCCAGGGAACAGGAGATTCGACGTTTCGGGCACAGGCCCTTCTTCAGGACACTTACACAGGGACACTTACACAGGAGCACTTACACAGGGACACTTACACAGGGACATTTACACAGGGACACTTACACAGGGGCATTTACACAGGGACACTTACACAGGGACACTTACACAGGGACATTTACACAGGGACACTTACACAGGGACATTTACACAGGGACATTTACGCAGGGACACTTACACAGGGGCATTTACACAGGGACACTTACACAGGGACACTTACACAGGGACATTTACACAGGGACACTTACACAGGGGCATTTACACAGGGACACTTACACAGGGACACTTACACAGGGACACTTACACAGGGGCATTTACACAGGGACACATACACAGGGACACTTACACAGGGACACTTACACAGGGGCATTTACACAGGGACACTTACACAGGGACACTTACACAGGGACACTTACACAGGGGCATTTACACAGGGGCATGTACACAGGGGCATGTACACAGGGACACTTGCACAGGGACACTTACACAGGGACACTTACACAGGGGCATTTACACAGGGACACTTGCACAGGGACACTTACACAGGGACACTTACACAGGGACACTTACACGGGGCATTTACACAGGGGCACTTACACAGGGACACTTACACAGGGACACTTACACAGGAGCACTTACACAGGGACACTTACACAAGGGCATTTACACAGGGGCACTTACACAGGGACACTTACACGGGACACTTACACAGGGACACTTACACAGGGACACTTACACGGGGACATTTGGACAGGGACACTTACACGGGGCATTTACACAGGGGCACTTACACAGGGACACTTACACAGGGATACTTACACAGGGACATTTACACAGGGGCATGTACACAGGGACACTTACACAGGGACACATACACGGGACACTTACACAGGGACACTAACACAGGGACACTTACATGGGGCATTTACACAGGGACACTTACACGGGGCATTTACACAGGGGCACTTACACAGGGACACTTACACGGGACACTTACACAGGGACACTTACACAGGGACACTTACACGGGGCATTTACACAGGGACACTTACACGGGGCATTTACACAGGGGCACTTACACAGGGGCATGTACACAGGGACACTTACACAGGGGCACTTACACAGGGACACTTACACAGGGACACTTACACGGGGCATTTACACAGGGACACTTACACGGGGCATTTACACAGGGACACTTACACAGGGTCTTTTACACAGGGACACTTACACAGGGACATTTACACCAGGGCACTTACACAGGGATACTTACACAGGGGCATTTACACATGGGCACTTACACAGGGACACTTACACGGGGCATTTACACAGGGACTCTTACACAAAGGCATTTACACAGGGGCATTTACACAGCGACACTTACATGGGGCATTTACACAGGGGCACTTACACAGGGACATTTACACCGGGGCATTTACACAGGGACACTTACACAAAGGCATTTACACAGGGGCACTTACACAGGGACACTTACACGGGGCATTTACACAGGGGCACTTACACAGGGACATTTACACCGGGGCACTTACACAGGGATACTTACACAGGGGCATTTACACATGGGCACTTACACAGGGACACTTACACGGGGCATTTACACAGGGGCACTTACACAGGGACATTTACACAGGGGCATTTACACAGGGACACTTAGAGAGGGTCACTTACACAGGGACACTTACATAGGGGCATTTACTCAGGGACACTTACACAGGGACACTTACACAGGGACACTTACACAGGGACACTTACACAGGAGCACTTACACAGGGACACTTACACAGGGACATTTACACAGGGACACTTACACAGGGGCATTTACACAGGGACACTTACACAGGGACACTTACACAGGGACATTTACACAGGGACACTTACACAGGGGCATTTACACAGGGGCATTTTCACAGGGACATTTACCCAGGGACACTTACACAGGGACATTTACACAGGGCTATTTACACAGGGACACTTACACAGGGGCATTTACACAGGGGCTTTTTCACAGAGACATTTACCCAGGGACACTTACACAGGGACATTTACACAGGGCCATTTACACAGGGACACTTACAGAGGGGCATTTACATAGGGGCATATACACAGGGACTTTTAAGCGGCGACACTTACACAGGGGCATTTACACAGGCACACTTACAGAAGGACATTTACACAAGGACATTTACACAGGGACACTTACTGAGGGGCATTTACATAGTGGCTTTTACACGGTGACACTTACACAGGGGCATTTCCACAGGGACTTTTCCACAGGGTCACTAACACAGGGACACTTACACAGGGGCATTTACACAGGAGCATTTACACAGGGACACTTACTCAGGGTCATTTACACAGGGGCTTTACACAGGTACGTTTTCGTAGGGTCAATTACACAGGGACACTTACACAGGGACACTTACACAGGGACACTTAGACAGGGGCACTTACACAGGGGCATTTACACATGGGCATGTACACAGGGTCACTTACACAGAGACTGCTATCCCTCCCTGGTCTGACCTCCATGTGACTCCAGACCCACAGCAATGGGGTTGACTCTTTTCCACCCTCTGGCTAATTAGGGATGGGCAAGAAATACTGACCAGGTCAGTGATGCCCTCATCCTGTGAATGAATAAAAAAAATTGGGAGAAAGTGGAGCCCCTGTGTTCATTGCTTCAAGGAGCAACAGGTTAGAGTAAGAGACAGTATGAAGGGTGTCAGACAGGATGTGGTGACAGAGCACTAGCCAGCTAGGAATGGCACGACCAGCAACTTACCCTCCACACATTGTCTGACACCAGCGCCGGGTCAACCATCGACAGCTGGGATTGCACTGGGTACCAGGGCGGGGGGGGGGGGGGGGGGGGCGGGGTAAGGTATACACCAATATCACGTGGATTGCAGTAATTCAAGGCAGTAGCTCACTCCCTCTGCACCCCCCCCCCCCCCCATTACACAGGAACACTTACACAGGGGCATTTACACAGGGGCATTTACACAGGGACATTTACACAGAGACACTTACACAGGGACATTTACACAGGGGCATGTACACAGGGACACTTACACAGGGACACTTACACAGGGGCATGTACACAGGGGCATGTACACAGGGACACTTACACAGGGACATTTACACAGGGGCATTTACACAGGGGCATTTACACAGGGGCATGTACACAGGGACACTTACACAGGGACATTTACACAGAGACACTTACACAGGGACATTTACACAGGGGCATGTACACAGGGACACTTACACAGGGACACTTACACAGGGGCATGTACACAGGGACACTTACACAGGGACACTTACACAGGGACACTTACACAGGGGCATTTACACAGGGGCATTTACACAGAGACACTTACACAGGGACATTTACACAGGGGCATTTACACAGGGACATTTACACAGGGACACCTACACAGGGTCTTTTACACAGGGACACTTACACAGGGACACTTACACAGGGACACTTACACAGGGGCACTTACACAGGGACACTTACACAGGGGCACTTACACAGGGACATTTACACAGGGGCATGTACACAGGGACATTTACACAGGGGCATTTACACAGGGGCATTTACACAGGGACACTTACACAGGGACACTTACACAGGGACACTTACACAGGGGCATTTACACAGGGGCATTTACACAGAGACACTTACACAGGGACATTTACACAGGGGCATGTACACAGGGACACTTACACAGGTACACTTACACAGGGGCATGTACACAGGGGCATGTACACAGGGACACTTACACAGGGACATTTACACAGGGGCATGTACACAGGGACACTTACACAGGGACACTTACACAGAGGCATTTACACAGGGGCATTTACACAGGGGCATATACACAGGGACACTTACACAGGGTCACTTACACAGGGGCATTTACACAGGGGCATTTACACAGGGGCATGTACACAGGGACACTGTGTAAAAGGGGCATTTACACAGGGACACTTACACAGGGACACTTACACAGGGACATTTACACAGGGGCATGTACACAGGGACACTTACACAGGGACATTTACACAGGGGCATGTACACAGGGGCATGTACACAGGGACACTTACACAGGGACACTTACACAGGGGCATGTACACAGGGGCATGTACACAGGGACACTTACACAGGGACATTTACACAGGGGCATGTACACAGGGACACTTACACAGGGACACTTACACAGAGGCATTTACACAGGGGCATTTACACAGGGACACTTACACAGGGACACTTACACAGGGACACTTACACAGGGGCATTTACACAGGGGCATTTACACAGAGACACTTACACAGGGACATTTACACAGGGGCATGTACACAGGGACACTTACACAGGGACACTTACACAGGGGCATGTACACAGGGGCATGTACACAGGGACACTTACACAGGGACATTTACACAGGGGCATGTACACAGGGACACTTACACAGGGACACTTACACAGGGACATTTACACAGGGGCATGTACACAGGGACACTTACACAGGGACATTTACACAGGGGCATGTACACAGGGGCATGTACACAGGGACACTTACACAGGGACACTTACACAGGGGCATGTACACAGGGGCATGTACACAGGGACACTTACACAGGGACAGTTACACAGGGGCATGTACACAGGGACACTTACACAGGGACACTTACACAGGGGCATTTACACAGGGGCATTTACACAGGGACACTTACACAGGGACACTTACACAGGGACACTTACACAGGGGCATTTACACAGGGGCATTTACACAGAGACACTTACACAGGGACATTTACACAGGGGCATGTACACAGGGACACTTACACAGGGACACTTACACAGGGGCATGTACACAGGGACACTTACACAGGGACATTTACACAGGGGCATGTACACAGGGGCATGTACACAGGGACACTTACACAGGGACACTTACACAGGGGCATGTACACAGGGGCATGTACACAGGGACACTTACACAGGGACATTTACACAGGGGCATGTACACAGGGACACTTACACAGGGACACTTACACAGGGGCATGTACACAGGGGCATGTACACAGGGACACTTACACAGGGACATTTACACAGGGGCATGTACACAGGGACACTTACACAGGGGCATTTACACAGGGGCATTTTCACAGGGGCATTTACACAGGGACACTTACACAGGGACACTTACACAGGGGCATGTACACAGGGACACTTACACAGGGACACTTACACAGGGGCATTTACACAGGGACACTTGCACAGGGACACTTACACAGGGACACTTACACAGGGACACTTACACGGGGCATTTACACAGGGGCACTTACACAGGGACACTTACACAGGGACACTTACACAGGAGCACTTACACAGGGACATTTACACAGGGGCATGTACACAGGGACACTTACACAGGGACACATACACGGGACACTTACACAGGGACACTAACACAGGGACACTTACATGGGGCATTTACACAGGGACACTTACACGGGGCATTTACACAGGGGCACTTACACAGGGACACTTACACAGGGACACTTACACAGGGACACTAACACAGGGACATTTACACAGGGGCATGTACACAGGGACACTTACAAAGGGACACTTACACAGGGACACTTACACGGGGCATTTACACAGGGACACTTACACGGGACACTTACACAGGGACACTTACACAGGGACACTTACACGGGGCATTTACACAGGGACACTTACACGGGGCATTTACACAGGGGCACTTACACAGGGGCATGTACACAGGGACACTTACACAGGGGCACTTACACAGGGACACTTACACAGGGACACTTACACGGGGCATTTACACAGGGACACTTACACGGGGCATTTACACAGGGACACTTACACAGGGTCTTTTACACAGGGGCACTTACACAGGGGCATGTACACAGGGACACTTACACAGGGGCACTTACACAGGGACACTTACACAGGGACACTTACACGGGGCATTTACACAGGGACACTTACACGGGGCATTTACACAGGGACACTTACACAGGGTCTTTTACACAGGGACACTTACACAGGGACATTTACACCAGGGCACTTACACAGGGATACTTACACAGGGGCATTTACACATGGGCACTTACACAGGGACACTTACACGGGGCATTTACACAGGGACTCTTACACAAAGGCATTTACACAGGGGTATTTACACAGCGACACTTACATGGGGCATTTACACAGGGGCACTTACACAGGGACATTTACACCGGGGCATTTACACAGGGACACTTACACAAAGGCATTTACACAGTGGCACTTACACAGGGACACTTACACGGGGCATTTACACAGGGGCACTTACACAGGGACATTTACACCGGGGCACTTACACAGGGATACTTACACAGGGGCATTTACACATGGGCACTTACACAGGGACACTTACACGGGGCATTTACACAGGGACTCTTACACAAAGGCATTTACACAGGGACACTTACACAGGGACACTTACACGGGGCATTTACACAGGGGCACTTACACAGGGACATTTACACAGGGGCATTTACACAGGGACACTTAGAGAGGGTCACTTACACAGGGACACTTACATAGGGGCATTTACTCAGGGACACTTACACAGGGACACTTACACAGGGACACTTACACAGGGACACTTACACAGGGACATTTACACAGGGACACTTACACAGGGGCATTTACACAGGGACACTTACACAGGGACACTTACACAGGGACATTTACACAGGGACACTTACACAGGGACACTTACACAGGGACATTTACACAGGGACACTTACACAGAGGCATTTACACAGGGGCATTTTCACAGGGACATTTACCCAGGGACACTTACACAGGGACATTTACCCAGGGACACTTACACAGGGACATTTACACAGGGCCATTTACACAGGAGAAAGTGAGGTCTGCAGATGCTGGAGATCAAAGTTGAAACTTTATTGCTGGAACAGCACAGCAGGTCAGGCAGCATCCAGGGAACAGGAGATTCGACGTTTCGGGCACAGGCCCTTCTTCAGGACACTTACACAGGGACACTTACACAGGAGCACTTACACAGGGACACTTACACAGGGACATTTACACAGGGACACTTACACAGGGGCATTTACACAGGGACACTTACACAGGGACACTTACACAGGGACATTTACACAGGGACATTTACACAGGGACACTTACACAGGGACATTTACACAGGGACATTTACGCAGGGACACTTACACAGGGGCATTTACACAGGGACACTTACACAGGGACACTTACACAGGGACATTTACACAGGGACACTTACACAGGGGCATTTACACAGGGACACTTACACAGGGACACTTACACAGGGACACTTACACAGGGGCATTTACACAGGGACACATACACAGGGACACTTACACAGGGACACTTACACAGGGGCATTTACACAGGGACACTTACACAGGGACACTTACACAGGGACACTTACACAGGGGCATTTACACAGGGGCATGTACACAGGGGCATGTACACAGGGACACTTGCACAGGGACACTTACACAGGGACACTTACACAGGGGCATTTACACAGGGACACTTGCACAGGGACACTTACACAGGGACACTTACACAGGGACACTTACACGGGGCATTTACACAGGGGCACTTACACAGGGACACTTACACAGGGACACTTACACAGGAGCACTTACACAGGGACACTTACACAAGGGCATTTACACAGGGGCACTTACACAGGGACACTTACACGGGACACTTACACAGGGACACTTACACAGGGACACTTACACGGGGACATTTGGACAGGGACACTTACACGGGGCATTTACACAGGGGCACTTACACAGGGACACTTACACAGGGATACTTACACAGGGACATTTACACAGGGGCATGTACACAGGGACACTTACACAGGGACACATACACGGGACACTTACACAGGGACACTAACACAGGGACACTTACATGGGGCATTTACACAGGGACACTTACACGGGGCATTTACACAGGGGCACTTACACAGGGACACTTACACGGGACACTTACACAGGGACACTTACACAGGGACACTTACACGGGGCATTTACACAGGGACACTTACACGGGGCATTTACACAGGGGCACTTACACAGGGGCATGTACACAGGGACACTTACACAGGGGCACTTACACAGGGACACTTACACAGGGACACTTACACGGGGCATTTACACAGGGACACTTACACGGGGCATTTACACAGGGACACTTACACAGGGTCTTTTACACAGGGACACTTACACAGGGACATTTACACCAGGGCACTTACACAGGGATACTTACACAGGGGCATTTACACATGGGCACTTACACAGGGACACTTACACGGGGCATTTACACAGGGACTCTTACACAAAGGCATTTACACAGGGGCATTTACACAGCGACACTTACATGGGGCATTTACACAGGGGCACTTACACAGGGACATTTACACCGGGGCATTTACACAGGGACACTTACACAAAGGCATTTACACAGGGGCACTTACACAGGGACACTTACACGGGGCATTTACACAGGGGCACTTACACAGGGACATTTACACCGGGGCACTTACACAGGGATACTTACACAGGGGCATTTACACATGGGCACTTACACAGGGACACTTACACGGGGCATTTACACAGGGGCACTTACACAGGGACACTTAGAGAGGGTCACTTACACAGGGACACTTACATAGGGGCATTTACTCAGGGACACTTACACAGGGACACTTACACAGGGACACTTACACAGGGACACTTACACAGGAGCACTTACACAGGGACACTTACACAGGGACATTTACACAGGGGCATTTACACAGGGACACTTACACAGGGACACTTACACAGGGACATTTACACAGGGACACTTACACAGGGGCATTTACACAGGGGCATTTTCACAGGGACATTTACCCAGGGACACTTACACAGGGACATTTACCCAGGGACACTTACACAGGGACATTTACACAGGGCTATTTACACAGGGACACTTACACAGGGGCATTTACACAGGGGCTTTTTCACAGAGACATTTACCCAGGGACACTTACACAGGGACATTTACACAGGGCCATTTACACAGGGACACTTACAGAGGGGCATTTACATAGGGGCATATACACAGGGACTTTTAAGCGGCGACACTTACACAGGGGCATTTACACAGGCACACTTACAGAAGGACATTTACACAAGGACATTTACACAGGGACACTTACTGAGGGGCATTTACATAGTGGCTTTTACACGGTGACACTTACACAGGGGCATTTCCACAGGGACTTTTCCACAGGGTCACTAACACAGGGACACTTACACAGGGGCATTTACACAGGAGCATTTACAC
This sequence comes from Chiloscyllium plagiosum, assembly GCF_037043375.1. Taxonomy (NCBI): domain Eukaryota; kingdom Metazoa; phylum Chordata; class Chondrichthyes; order Orectolobiformes; family Hemiscylliidae; genus Chiloscyllium; species Chiloscyllium plagiosum. The sequence continues at coordinate 6,119,796 of NW_028270169.1, read as the reverse complement.
AGGGACACTTACTCAGGGTCATTTACACAGGGGCTTTACACAGGTACGTTTTCGTAGGGTCAATTACACAGGGACACTTACACAGGGACACTTACACAGGGACACTTAGACAGGGGCACTTACACAGGGGCATTTACACATGGGCATGTACACAGGGTCACTTACACAGAGACTGCTATCCCTCCCTGGTCTGACCTCCATGTGACTCCAGACCCACAGCAATGGGGTTGACTCTTTTCCACCCTCTGGCTAATTAGGGATGGGCAAGAAATACTGACCAGGTCAGTGATGCCCTCATCCTGTGAATGAATAAAAAAAATTGGGAGAAAGTGGAGCCCCTGTGTTCATTGCTTCAAGGAGCAACAGGTTAGAGTAAGAGACAGTATGAAGGGTGTCAGACAGGATGTGGTGACAGAGCACTAGCCAGCTAGGAATGGCACGACCAGCAACTTACCCTCCACACATTGTCTGACACCAGCGCCGGGTCAACCATCGACAGCTGGGATTGCACTGGGTACCAGGGCGGGGGGGGGGGGGGGGGGGGCGGGGTAAGGTATACACCAATATCACGTGGATTGCAGTAATTCAAGGCAGTAGCTCACTCCCTCTGCACCCCCCCCCCCCCCCCCCCCCCCATTACACAGGAACACTTACACAGGGGCATTTACACAGGGGCATTTACACAGGGACATTTACACAGAGACACTTACACAGGGACATTTACACAGGGGCATGTACACAGGGACACTTACACAGGGACACTTACACAGGGGCATGTACACAGGGGCATGTACACAGGGACACTTACACAGGGACATTTACACAGGGGCATGTACACAGGGACACTTACACAGGGACACTTACACAGGGGCATTTACACAGGGACACATACACAGGGACACTTACACAGGGACACTTACACAGGGGCATTTACACAGGGACACTTACACAGGGACACTTACACAGGGACACTTACACAGGGGCATTTACACAGGGGCATGTACACAGGGGCATGTACACAGGGACACTTGCACAGGGACACTTACACAGGGACACTTACACAGGGGCATTTACACAGGGACACTTGCACAGGGACACTTACACAGGGACACTTACACAGGGACACTTACACGGGGCATTTACACAGGGGCACTTACACAGGGACACTTACACAGGGACACTTACACAGGAGCACTTACACAGGGACACTTACACAAGGGCATTTACACAGGGGCACTTACACAGGGACACTTACACGGGACACTTACACAGGGACACTTACACAGGGACACTTACACGGGGACATTTGGACAGGGACACTTACACGGGGCATTTACACAGGGGCACTTACACAGGGACACTTACACAGGGATACTTACACAGGGACATTTACACAGGGGCATTTACACAGGGACACTTACACAGGGACACATACACGGGACACTTACACAGGGACACTAACACAGGGACACTTACATGGGGCATTTACACAGGGACACTTACACGGGGCATTTACACAGGGGCACTTACACAGGGACACTTACACGGGACACTTACACAGGGACACTTACACAGGGACACTTACACGGGGCATTTACACAGGGACACTTACACGGGGCATTTACACAGGGGCACTTACACAGGGGCATGTACACAGGGACACTTACACAGGGGCACTTACACAGGGACACTTACACAGGGACACTTACACGGGGCATTTACACAGGGACACTTACACGGGGCATTTACACAGGGACACTTACACAGGGTCTTTTACACAGGGACACTTACACAGGGACATTTACACCAGGGCACTTACACAGGGATACTTACACAGGGGCATTTACACATGGGCACTTACACAGGGACACTTACACGGGGCATTTACACAGGGACTCTTACACAAAGGCATTTACACAGGGGCATTTACACAGCGACACTTACATGGGGCATTTACACAGGGGCACTTACACAGGGACATTTACACCGGGGCATTTACACAGGGACACTTACACAAAGGCATTTACACAGGGGCACTTACACAGGGACACTTACACGGGGCATTTACACAGGGGCACTTACACAGGGACATTTACACCGGGGCACTTACACAGGGATACTTACACAGGGGCATTTACACATGGGCACTTACACAGGGACACTTACACGGGGCATTTACACAGGGGCACTTACACAGGGACATTTACACAGGGGCATTTACACAGGGACACTTAGAGAGGGTCACTTACACAGGGACACTTACATAGGGGCATTTACTCAGGGACACTTACACAGGGACACTTACACAGGGACACTTACACAGGAGCACTTACACAGGGACACTTACACAGGGACATTTACACAGGGACACTTACACAGGGGCATTTACACAGGGACACTTACACAGGGACACTTACACAGGGACATTTACACAGGGACACTTACACAGGGGCATTTACACAGGGGCATTTTCACAGGGACATTTACCCAGGGACACTTACACAGGGACATTTACCCAGGGACACTTACACAGGGACATTTACACAGGGCTATTTACACAGGGACACTTACACAGGGGCATTTACACAGGGGCTTTTTCACAGAGACATTTACCCAGGGACACTTACACAGGGACATTTACACAGGGCCATTTACACAGGGACACTTACAGAGGGGCATTTACATAGGGGCATATACACAGGGACTTTTAAGCGGCGACACTTACACAGGGGCATTTACACAGGCACACTTACAGAAGGACATTTACACAAGGACATTTACACAGGGACACTTACTGAGGGGCATTTACATAGTGGCTTTTACACGGTGACACTTACACAGGGGCATTTCCACAGGGACTTTTCCACAGGGTCACTAACACAGGGACACTTACACAGGGGCATTTACACAGGAGCATTTACACAGGGACACTTACTCAGGGTCATTTACACAGGGGCTTTACACAGGTACGTTTTCGTAGGGTCAATTACACAGGGACACTTACACAGGGACACTTACACAGGGACACTTAGACAGGGGCACTTACACAGGGGCATTTACACATGGGCATGTACACAGGGTCACTTACACAGAGACTGCTATCCCTCCCTGGTCTGACCTCCATGTGACTCCAGACCCACAGCAATGGGGTTGACTCTTTTCCACCCTCTGGCTAATTAGGGATGGGCAAGAAATACTGACCAGGTCAGTGATGCCCTCATCCTGTGAATGAATAAAAAAAATTGGGAGAAAGTGGAGCCCCTGTGTTCATTGCTTCAAGGAGCAACAGGTTAGAGTAAGAGACAGTATGAAGGGTGTCAGACAGGATGTGGTGACAGAGCACTAGCCAGCTAGGAATGGCACGACCAGCAACTTACCCTCCACACATTGTCTGACACCAGCGCCGGGTCAACCATCGACAGCTGGGATTGCACTGGGTACCAGGGCGGGGGGGGGGGGGGGGGGGGGCGGGGTAAGGTATACACCAATATCACGTGGATTGCAGTAATTCAAGGCAGTAGCTCACTCCCTCTGCACCCCCCCCCCCCCCCCCCCCCCCATTACACAGGAACACTTACACAGGGGCATTTACACAGGGGCATTTACACAGGGACATTTACACAGAGACACTTACACAGGGACATTTACACAGGGGCATGTACACAGGGACACTTACACAGGGACACTTACACAGGGGCATGTACACAGGGGCATGTACACAGGGACACTTACACAGGGACATTTACACAGGGGCATGTACACAGGGACACTTACACAGGGACACTTACACAGGGGCATTTACACAGGGGCATTTACACAGGGACACTTACACAGGGACACTTACACAGGGACATTTACACAGGGGCATTTACACAGAGACACTTACACAGGGACATTTACACAGGGGCATTTACACAGGGACATTTACACAGGGACACCTACACAGGGTCTTTTACACAGGGACACTTACACAGGGACACTTACACAGGGACACTTACACAGGGGCACTTACACAGGGACACTTACACAGGGGCACTTACACAGGGACATTTACACAGGGGCATGTACACAGGGACATTTACACAGGGGCATTTACACAGGGGCATTTACACAGGGACACTTACACAGGGACACTTACACAGGGACACTTACACAGGGGCATTTACACAGGGGCATTTACACAGAGACACTTACACAGGGACATTTACACAGGGGCATGTACACAGGGACACTTACACAGGGACACTTACACAGGGGCATGTACACAGGGGCATGTACACAGGGACACTTACACAGGGACATTTACACAGGGGCATGTACACAGGGACACTTACACAGGGACACTTACACAGAGGCATTTACACAGGGGCATATACACAGGGACACTTACACAGGGTCACTTACACAGGGGCATTTACACAGGGGCATTTACACAGGGGCATGTACACAGGGACACTGTGTAAAAGGGGCATTTACACAGGGACACTTACACAGGGACACTTACACAGGGACATTTACACAGGGGCATGTACACAGGGACACTTACACAGGGACATTTACACAGGGGCATGTACACAGGGGCATGTACACAGGGACACTTACACAGGGACACTTACACAGGGGCATGTACACAGGGGCATGTACACAGGGACACTTACACAGGGACATTTACACAGGGGCATGTACACAGGGACACTTACACAGGGACACTTACACAGAGGCATTTACACAGGGGCATTTACACAGGGGCATTTACACAGGGACACTTACACAGGGACACTTACACAGGGACACTTACACAGGGGTATTTACACAGGGGCATTTACACAGAGACACTTACACAGGGACATTTACACAGGGGCATGTACACAGGGACACTTACACAGGGACACTTACACAGGGGCATGTACACAGGGGCATGTACACAGGGACACTTACACAGGGACATTTACACAGGGGCATGTACACAGGGACACTTACACAGGGACACTTACACAGGGACATTTACACAGGGGCATGTACACAGGGACACTTACACAGGGACATTTACACAGGGGCATGTACACAGGGGCATGTACACAGGGACACTTACACAGGGACACTTACACAGGGGCATGTACACAGGGGCATGTACACAGGGACACTTACACAGGGACATTTACACAGGGGCATGTACACAGGGACACTTACACAGGGACACTTACACAGGGGCATTTACACAGGGGCATTTACACAGGGACACTTACACAGGGACACTTACACAGGGACACTTACACAGGGGCATTTACACAGGGGCATTTACACAGAGACACTTACACAGGGACATTTACACAGGGGCATGTACACAGGGACACTTACACAGGGACACTTACACAGGGGCATGTACACAGGGACACTTACACAGGGACATTTACACAGGGGCATGTACACAGGGGCATGTACACAGGGACACTTACACAGGGACACTTACACAGGGGCATGTACACAGGGGCATGTACACAGGGACACTTACACAGGGACATTTACACAGGGGCATGTACACAGGGACACTTACACAGGGACACTTACACAGGGGCATGTACACAGGGGCATGTACACAGGGACACTTACACAGGGACATTTACACAGGGGCATGTACACAGGGACACTTACACAGGGGCATTTACACAGGGGCATTTTCACAGGGGCATTTACACAGGGACACTTACACAGGGACACTTACACAGGGACACTTACACAGGGACACTTACACAGGGGCATTTACACAGGGGCATTTACACAGAGACACTTACACAGGGACATTTACACAGGGGCATGTACACAGGGGCATGTACACAGGGACACTTACACAGGGACACTTACACAGGGGCATGTACACAGGGGCATGTACACAGGGACACTTACACAGGGACATTTACACAGGGGCATGTACACAGGGACACTTACACAGGGACACTTACACAGGGGCATTTACACAGGGGCATATACACAGGGACACTTACACAGGGTCACTTACACAGGGGCATTTACACAGGGGCATTTACACAGGGGCATGTACACAGGGACACTGTGTAAAAGGGGCATTTACACAGGGACACTTACACAGGGACACTTACACAGGGACATTTACACAGGGGCATGTACACAGGGACACTTACACAGGGACATTTACACAGGGGCATGTACACAGGGGCATGTACACAGGAACACTTACACAGGGTCACTTACACAGGGACACTTACACAGGGACACTTACACAGGGACACTTACACAGGGGCATTTACACAGGGGCATTTACACAGGGGCATGTACACAGGGACACTTACACAGGGTCACTTACACAGGGGCATTTACACAGGGGCATGTACACAGGGACACTTACACAGGGGCTTTTACACAGGGACACTTACACAGGGGCATGTACACAGGGACACTTACACAGGGGCATTTACACAGGGACACTTACACAGGGCATTTACACAGGGACATTTACACAGGGACACTTACACAGGGTCTTTTACACAGGGACACTTACACAGGGACACTTACACAGGGACACTTACACAGGGGCATTTACACAGGGTCACTTACACAGGGACACTTACACAGGGGCATTTACACAGGGACATTTACACAGGGACACTTACACAGGGTCTTTTACACAGGGACACTTACACAGGGTCTTTTACACAGGGACACTTACACAGGGGCACTTACACAGGGACACTTACACAGGGACACTTACACAGGGGCACTTACACAGGGACACTTACACAGGGACACTTACACAGGGGCACTTACACAGGGACATTTACACAGGGACACTTACACAGGGTCTTTTACACAGGGACACTTACACAGGGACACTTACACAGGGGCATTTACACAGGGGCACTTACACAGGAGCACTTACACAGGGACACTTACACAGGGACACTTACACAGGGACATTTACACGGGGCATTTTCACAGGGGCACTTACACAGGGACACTTACACAGGGACACTTACACAGGGGCATTTACACAGGGGCACTTACACAGGAGCACTTACACAGGGACACTTACACAGGGACACTTACACAGGGACATTTACACGGGGCATTTTCACAGGGGCACTTACACAGGGGCACTTACACAGGGACACTTACACAGGAGCACTTACATAGGGACACTTACACGGGGCACTTACACAGGGACACTTACACAGGGACATTTACACAGGGACACTTACACGGGGCACTTACACATGGACACTTACACGGGGACATTTACACAGGGACACTTACACAGGGTCTTTTACACAGGGACACTTACACAGGGGCACTTACACAGGGACACTTACACAGGAGCACTTACATAGGGACACTTACACGGGGCACTTACACAGGGACACTTACACGGGGCATTTACACAGGGGCACTTACACAGGGACATTTACACCGGGTCTTTTACACAGGGACACTTACACAGGGTCTTTTACACAGGGGCACTTACACAGGGACACTTACACGGGACACTTACACAGGGACACTTACACAGGGACACTTACACGGGGCATTTACACAGGGACACTTACACGGGGCACTTACACAGGGACACTTACACAGGGACACTTACACAGGGGCATTTACACAGGGGCACTTACACAGGGACACTTACACGGGACACTTACACAGGGACACTTACACAGGGACACTTACACAGGGACACTTACACGGGGCATTTACACAGGGACACTTACACGGGGCATTTACACAGGGGCACTTACACAGGGGCACTTACACAGGGGCACTTACACAGGGGCATTTACACAGGGTCACTTACACAGGGGCATTTACACAGGAGCATGTACACAGGGACACTTACACAGGACACTTACACAGGAACACTTACACAGGGGCACTTACACAGAGACACTTACACAGGGGCATTTACACAGGGACACTTACACGGGGCATTTACACAGGGACACTTACACGGGGCATTTACACAGGGGCACTTACACAGGGACACTTACACAGGGACACTTACACAGGAGCACTTACACAGGGACACTTACACAAGGGCATTTACACAGGGGCACTTACACAGGGACACTTACACGGGACACTTACACAGGGACACTTACACAGGGACACTTACACAGGGATATTTACACAGGGACACTTACACGGGGCATTTACACAGGGGCATGTACACAGGGACACTTACACAGGGACACTTACACAGGGACACTAACACAGGGACACTTACACGGGGCATTTACACAGGGACACTTACACGGGGCATTTATACAGGGGCACTTACACAGGGACACTTACACAGGGACACTTACACAGGGACATTTACACAGGGGCACTTACACAGGGACACTTATACAGAGACACTTACACGGGGCATTTACACAGGGACACTTACACGGGGCATTTACACAGGGGCACTTACACAGGGGCATGTACACAGGGACACTTACACAGGGGCACTTACACAGGGACACTTACACAGGGACACTTACACAGGGACACTTACACGGGGCATTTACACAGGGACGCTTACACGGGGCATTTACACAGGGACACTTACACAGGGGCATTTACACAGGGGCATGTACACAGGGACACTCACACAGGGGCTTTTACACAGGGACACTTACACAGGGGCATGTACACAGGGACACTTACACAGGGGCATTTACACAGGGACATTTACACAGGGACACTTACACAGGGTCTTTTACACAGGGACACTTACACAGGGACACTTACACAGGGACACTTACACAGGGGCATTTACACAGGGTCACTTACACAGGGGCATTTACACAGGGACACTTACACAGGGGCATTTACACAGGGACATTTACACAGGGACACTTACACAGGGTCTTTTACACAGGGACACTTACACAGGGACACTTACACAGGGACACTTACACAGGGGCATTTACACAGGGACATTTACACAGGGACACCTACACAGGGTCTTTTACACAGGGACACTTACACAGGGACACTTACACAGGGGCACTTACACAGGGACACTTACACAGGGACACTTACACAGGGGCACTTACACAGGGACATTTACACAGGGACACTTACACAGGGTCTTTTACACAGGGACACTTACACAGGGACACTTACACAGGGACACTTACACAGGGTCTTTTACACAGGGACACTTACACGGGGCACTTACACAGGGACACTTACACAGGAGCACTTACATAGGGACACTTACACGGGGCACTTACACAGGGACACTTACACGGGGCATTTACACAGGGGCACTTACACAGGGACATTTACACCGGGTCTTTTACACAGGGACACTTACACAGGGTCTTTTACACAGGGTCTTTTACACAGGGACACTTACACGGGACACTTACACAGGGACACTTACACAGGGACACTTACACGGGGCATTTACACAGGGACACTTACACGGGGCACTTACACAGGGACACTTACACAGGGACACTTACACAGGGACACTTACACAGGGGCATTTCCACAGGGGCACTTACACAGGGACACTTACATGGGACACTTACACAGGGACACTTACACAGGGACACTTACACAGGGACACTTACACGGGGCATTTACACAGGGGCACTTACACAGAGACACTTACACAGTGGCACTTACACAGGGGCATTTACACAGGGTCACTTACACAGGGGCATTTACACAGGAGCATGTACACAGGGACACTTACACAGGACACTTACACAGGGACACTTACACAGGGGCACTTACACAGAGACACTTACACAGGGGCATTTACACAGGGACACTTACACGGGGCATTTACACAGGGGCACTTATACAGGGACACTTACACAGGGACACTTACACAGGAGCACTTACACAGGGACACTTACACAAGGGCATTTACACAGGGGCACTTACACAGGGACACTTACACGGGACACTTACACAGGGACACTTACACAGGGACACTTACACGGGGATATTTACACAGGGACACTTACACGGGGCATTTACACAGGGGCATGTACACAGGGACACTTACACAGGGACACTTACACGGGACACTTACACAGGGACACTTACACAGGGACACTAACACAGGGACACTTACACGGGGCATTTACACAGGGACACTTACACGGGGCATTTACACAGGGGCACTTACACAGGGACACTTACACAGGGACACTTACACAGGGAAACTTACACAGGGGCATGTACACAGGGACACTTATACAGAGACACTTACACGGGGCAATTACACAGGGACACTTACACGGGGCACTTACACAGGGGCATGTACACAGGGACACTTACACAGGGACACTTACACAGGGACACTTACACAGGGGCACTTACACAGGGGCATGTACACAGGGACACTTACACAGGGACACTTACACAGGGACACTTACACAGGGACACTTTTCACGGGGCATTTACACAGGGACACTTACACGGGGCATTTACACAGGGACACTTACACAGGGTCTTTTACACAGGGACACTTACACAGGGACATTTACACCGGGGCACTTACACAGGGATACTTACACAGGGGCACTTACACAGGGACACTTACACAGGGACACTTACACGGGGCATTTACACAGGGACACTTACACGGGGCATTTACACAGGGATACTTACACAGGGGCACTTACACAGGGACACTTACACAGGGACATTTACACAGGGTCTTTTACACAGGGACACTTACACAGGTGCATTTACACATGGGCACTTACACAGGGACACTTACACGGGGCATTTACACAGGGACTCTTACACAAAGGCATTTACACAGGGGCATTTACACAGCGACACTTACATGGGGCATTTACACAGGGGCACTTACACAGGGACATTTACACCGGGGCATATACACAGGGACTCTTACACAAAGGCATTTACACAGGGGCACTTACACAGGGACACTTACACGGGGCATTTACACAGGGGCACTTAAACAGGGACATTTACACAGGGGCATTTACACAGGGACACTTAGAGAGGGTCACTTACACAGGGACACTTACATAGGGGCATTTACACAGGGACACTTACACAGGGGCATTTACACAGGGACACTTACACAGGGGCATTTACTCAGGGACACTTACACAGGGACACTTACACGGGGCATTTACACAGGGGCACTTAAACAGGGACATTTACACAGGGGCATTTACACAGGGACACTTAGAGAGGGTCACTTACACAGGGACACTTACACAGGGACACTTACACAGGGACACTTACACAGGGACACTTACACAGGGACATTTACACAGGGACACTTACACAGGGGCATTTACTCAGGGACACTTACACAGGAGCACTTACACAGGGACACTTACACAGGGACATTTACACAGGGACACTTACACAGGGGCATTTACACAGGGACACTTACACAGGGACACTTACACAGGGACACTTACACAGGGACATTTACACAGGGACACTTACACAGGGGCATTTACACAGGGGCATTTTCACAGGGACATTTACCCAGGGACACTTACACAGGGACACTTACACAGGGACATTTACCCAGGGACACTTACACAGGGACATTTACACAGGGCTATTTACACAGGGACACTTACACAGGGGCATTTACACAGGGGCATTTTCACAGGGACATTTACCCAGGGACACGTACACAGGGACATTTACACAGGGCCATTTACACAGGGACACTTACAGAGGGGCATTTACATAGGGGCATATACACAGGGACTTTTAAGCGGCGACACTTACACAGGGGCATTTACACAGGCACACTTACAGAAGGACATTTACACAAGGACATTTACACAGGGACACTTACTGAGGGGCATTTACATAGTGGCTTTTACACGGTGACACTTACACAGGGGCATTTTCACAGGGACTTTTCCACAGGGTCACTAACACAGGGACACTTACGCAGGGGCATTTACACAGGAGCATTTACACAGGGACACTTACTCAGGGTCATTTACACAGGGACTTTACACAGGTACGTTTTCGTAGGGTCAATTACACAGGGACACTTACACAGGGACACTTACACAGGGACACTTACACAGGGACACTTACACAGGGACACTTAGACAGGGGCACTTAGACAGGGGCACTTACACATGGGCATGTACACAGGGTCACTTACACAGGGCACTTACACAGGGGCATTTACACATGGGCATTTACACAGGGGCATGTACACAGGGTCACTTACACAGGGGCACTTACACAGGGGTATTTACACATGGGCATTTACACAGGGGCATGTACACAGGGTCACTTACACAGGGGCATTTACACATGGGCATGTACACAGGGTCACTTACACAGAGTCACTTACACAGGGGCATTTACACAGGGTCACTTACACAGGGGCATTTACACAGGAGCATGTACACAGGGACACTTACACAGAGACACTTACACAGGGGCACTTACACAGGGGCATTTACACAGGGTCACTTACACAGGGGCATTTACACAGGAGCATGTACACAGGGACACTTACACAGGACACTTACACAGGGACACTTACACAGGGGCACTTACACAGAGACACTTACACAGGGGCATTTACACAGTGACCCTTACACGGTGCAAATGAATGCTGGCCTAGACTATATATCAATTCAAAATAATGAGCTACAGGGAGAGGCTGAACAGGCTGGGGCTGTTTTCCCTGGAGCGTCGGAGGCTGAGGGGTGACCTTATAGAGGTTTACAAAATTATGAGGGGCATGAATAGGATAAATAGACAATGTCTTTTCCCTGGGCGGGGGGAGACCAGAACGAGAGGGCAGAGGTTTAGGGTGAGAGGGGAAAGATATAAAAGAGACCTAAGGGACAACTTTTTCACACAGAGGGTGGTACGTGTATGGAATGAGCTGCCAGAGGATGTGGTGGAGGCTGGTACAATTGCAACATTTAAGAGGCATTTGGGTGGGAATATGAATAGGAAGGGTTTGGAGGGATATGGAACGGGTGCTGGCAGGTGGGACTAGATTAGTTTGCGATGTCTGGTCAGGACAAGTTGGTCTGAGGGGTCTGTTTCCATGCTGTAGATCTCTCTGACTCTAAAAACAGGAAGAGTGTGCCGGGCAGGAAAGGGAAATCAGGGAATTACTGCATATTTAAGCTGGTGAGTGATTTGGAAAAACAATGTCCAGTGGAATCCAAAATGGCCAGCAGTCTACCAACGGAATTTCCAGATAAACACATTGATTATTTACTGATTGTTCAGGGGCATGGAGCTGTAGAGGAGATTGGAATTTGGGTTAATACAAACTGGAAGACCTTAGAGAGAGTGAGGACTGCAGATGCTGGAGATCAGAGTCAAGAGTGTGTTGCTGGAAAAGCACAGCAGGTCAGGCAGCATCCGAGGGGCAGGAGAATCAACGTTTCAGGCATAAGCCCTTGCCCAAAACGTTGATTCTGCTGCTCCTGTAAGCCCTGGCATCTGTACGAGTGAAATCGAAGGTGACATTAATCTCAGTGGGGATGGAATGTAATGAGAACAATGTGATTTTTTTTCGAAGAGGTTTCCTCAGCTTTTCAAAAATACTGACCTTGGATGCAACACCAAATAGATTCAGCTGAAAAGGTTAAACAGGAAACAACTCCCAAATGCAGTGTGTAACCTGCCAGGTTTAGGAGGTCAAGGGCTGATTTGATAGAGTATTTAAAGTATTATTTTAGAAAGGATTTTTTAGTCTTTTTTCTGCCTTCCTGGGGGAGATCAGAAAATTAGAATTCAAGCTGGGGCCAGGCGGAGTCCCAGGAAAGGCTGGTGGAAATCTGGAACATTCTTCCCTCAGTGAGATAGAGGCTGGTGCTGGTGTTTGCAATGAGAGACGTGTTCAACCTAGGAGGCTCTGTATTGTCAGTGAGCACAGACTGAATGAGGTAGGGGGTCTCTCTCAGATAAAGGCCCATCGATTAGCCAAGGATAGATGAGGGATTAGAGTCATAGAGTCATAGAGATGTACAGCATGGAAACAGACCCTTCGGTCCAACTTGTCCACGCCGACCAGATATCCCAACCCAAACTAGTCCCACCTGCCAGCACCCGGCCCATATCCCTCCAAACCCTTCTTATTCATATACCCATCCAAATGCCTTTTAAATGTTGCAATTGTACCAGCCTCCACCACATCCTCTGGCAGCTCATTCCATACATGTACCACCCTCTGTGTGAAAAAGTTGCCCCTTAGGTCGCTCATATCTTTCCCCTCTCACCCTAAACCTATGCCCCTCTAGTTCTGGACTCCCCGACCCCGAAAAGACTTTGCCTATTTATCCTATCCATGCCCCTCATAATTTTGTAAACCTCTATAAGGTCACCCCTCAGCCTCCGACGCTCCAGGGAAAACAGCCCCAGCATGTTCAGCCTCTCCCTGTAACTCAGATCCTCCAACCCTGGCAACATCCTTGTAAATCTTTTCTGAACCCTTTCAAGTTTCACAACATCTTTCCGATAGGAAGGAGACCAGAATTGCACGCGATATTCCAACAGTGGCCTAACCAATGTGACCAGAGGAGAACTCCTGGAATGGTTGAGTCTGGAGTTGAGAAATGCAGGGCTGGGCTGTTGCTCACAGCTTTCTATCCCACAGGTGAACTACCGCTGGCTCTAGCTGCATGCACCAACCAACCAGAGATAGTTACACTTCTCCTGAACCACCCGGGAATAAAGATTGGAGAGCAGGACTCAAGGGGGAACACAGTCCTGCACGCACTGGTCACTATAGCAGACGACACGGTGGACAACACAAAGGTTGTTACCGAAATGTACAACAAGATCCTGATCGAAAACAAACAGACCAACCTGGAGGAGATAAAGAACGTAAAAGGACTGACCCCATTACAGCTTGCAGCCAAACTGGGCAAGTTTGAGGCAAGACCTTTTCATTTCTCTATAGAATGGGCACTGGGTCTGTGATAGAGCGTGGCTATTTACTCAGTGACCTTTGCTGGCAGAGGGTCTGTCACAGTCAGGCAGGGTCAATGTGTACACAATCATACTGACTCTCCTTAGGAGTCAGTAACCATCGATACACTCATAGAAACAGAGAACATTACAATGCAGTACAGGCTCTTCGGCCCTCAATGTTGCGTCGATCTGTGCAACCAATCTGAAGCCTATCTACCCTACACTATTCTATTTTCATCCATATGTTTATCCAGTGACCATTTAAATGCCCTTAAAGTTGGTGAGTCTGCAACTGTTGCAGGCAGGACGTTCCATGCCCCTCTGAGTAAAGAAACTACCTCTGACATTTGTCCTATATCTATCACTCCTCAATTTAAAGCTATGTCCCCTCGTGCTAGCCATTACCATCCGAAGACAAAGGCTCTCACTGTCCACCCTATCTAACCCTCTGATTATCTTATATGTCCCAATTAAGTCACCTCTCGGCCTTCTTCTCTCTAACGAAAACACCCTCAAGTCCCTCAGCGTCCCTCCAGACCAGGCAACATCCTGGTAAATCACCTCTGAACCCTTTCCAGAGCTTCCACATCCTTCCTATAATGCAGTGACCAGAACTGTCTGCAATACCCAAGGTACGGCCACACCAGAGTTTTGTACAGCTGCTGTCAAACTATCAGTTGCCCATAGTGTCCAGAGATGTGTGGATTAGCTGCGTTAGTCAGGGATAAATGTGGAGTAATGGGGAATGAATTGGCGGGGTACTCTTCGGAGGGTCAGCGTGGAGTTGTTGGGCCAAAGGGCCTGTTTCCACACTGTAGGGATAGGGACTCTGATAAATAAAGGAAACTCCACTCACTAAACTGAGTTACACCCTTTCATGGTGCAACATCACCCTCTGTTGACCAAACTGTGAACAGCATAAGTTTCTAGGAACACAAAATGCGCAGTGATTACTGAGTCAGAGATTACAGTGCTGGCAGCCCATTATCTGTTTGTGATGTGTCGCCATTGTCTAACCAGACCATAGGGGCTGTTCTCTCAGTCCACAATTACTAATCTAAACCGAGATCCCACGTCCTGTTCCACAAGAAAAGGGGGAATTCCCTTCAGAATGTGCTTTCTTAAATATTAATCCTGTGCTGTCATCCCATCTAGAAATCTGGTGGGGGAGGGGAGGGGGGGGGAGTTTCATGCCCAAGTATTTGTGTACATTTGTAAAGGTAAAGTTGCCATACTCCCAGAGGACTACTCTCTTCCAGAGGGAGGGAGGGGAAGGGGGAGGGAAGAGGAGAGTGGAGAGGAGGGTAGAGGGTGGTGGAGAATGAGAGAGGGTGGAGGAGGGAGTGAGGGAGATGGGGGAAAGGGAGAGAGAGAGAGAGAAAGGGAGGGGGGAAGGGGAGGAGGGAGAGAGAGAATTCAGAGTCTCGCATTTCAAACCCTGTAAAACACGTGGATGGAGATGACATTTTCTACCTTTCAGATATTCAGGAGTATCCTCGGAAGAGAAATGAAAGACAAGGAGCACATGGATCTCTCTCGGAAAATTACTGACTGGGCGTATGGTCCCATTTCATCTTCACTCTATGACATCACTGGAGTGGACACGTTCGAGAAGAATTCCGTTCTGAAAGTTGTCGTCTTTAACACAAAGATCCAGGCAAGCAATTTCCAATTAGACACTTCCAGCTTCCAGCTCATCATCTCTGCATCAACAAAGCTTCCTTTGACAGGAAAACAAGTGACGGTGCTGAATTGGATTGAAACAGTTATTTGAAAGACAGGTTATCTCTCCCCTCACTGAAACCTTTCCCTTTCTCCAAGAACTGATTTAACCAGCGACACTGATCGCTGGTTACACAACCTGTCAAATAGAATGATGCACTTTCTGCATTCTATTAACTCATCCACTGTCTATCCCTGAGAATACATTTCCCTCGACACCATGGGCTCTCACTTTATGTTGGAACATTCAATGTGGCATATTGTTATATACCTTCCGGAAATTAGATTAACTGCCTCCCCATTATTCATATTAGCTGTTATTTCCTTAAAGAATGCTAATGGATTAGTCAAACCCTATTTCCCTTTCACAAATCCATTTTAACTCTGTGGGGTTATGTTAAGATTTTACACTCCTGCTAATAAACTTCTTGAATAGATTCCGGCATTTTCCCCATGGTAGATGCTGGACTGACCGGCCTGCAGTTTTCTGCTTCAACAATCTCCTGCAGTTGGATGGAGGAGTCCGGTTTGCTAGTGACAATCTGGCAGCACCTTTTCTAAAATCCAGGGAATGTTGGAAAATTAGAACCAATTCACAGAACAACAAAGAACAAAGAAAATTTACAGCCCAGGAACAGGCCCTTCGGCCCTCCAAGCCTGAACTGATCCAAATCCACTGTTTAAACCTGTCACCCAATTCCTAAGCATCTGTATCCCTCTGCTCCCCACCTACTCATGCATTTATCCAGACGCATCTCAAAATGAATCAACCGTGCCTGTCTCTACCAACTCTACTGGCAACGCTTTCCAAACGCCCACCACCCTCTGTGTGAAGTACTTGCCGCGTGTATCCCCCTTAAACGTTTCACCTCTCACCTTGAAAGCGTGACCTCTCGTTATTGAATCCTTCACCCTGGGAAAAAGCTTGTCTCTATCCACCCTGTCTATACCCTTCATGATTTTGTAAACCTCAATCAGGTCCCTCCTCAATCTCCTTTTTTCTAATGAAAACAAGCCTAACCTCACTCAAACTCTCTTCTCTTATCTCAGCAGCCATTCCTTTAGAATGAAGTCCACAAGGGTCAGGGGACTTTTCAGATTGAAGTTCCAATGACTTTCTCTCGCAGTTTTCCTGATGACTGTTTCACATTCCTCACCTCGAGAAAACCTCCCTTCAATTCATCTCATTGCTCCATTCACCATCAATTGCTCAGACTCTGTGGAAGATCAACGTACACTTTACTGTGTTTAAAAGACCTGTAGAAACTTACTGTCCACCTTTATATTTCTTGCTAGCTTTCCCTGTACCCATTCCTGTCTCCTTCACTAATTCTTTTCTTTGTTCTCCTTTACATACCTTGTCTGATCTTCTGACCTACTCCCCACTTTTGCAGAATGAGAAACTTGGTTTTCTTCTGTTTGACACTATTAGACTTCCTTAGTCAGCCGTAGATGGTGTCGAATGCACATTGGGTACTCTGATATATTTCCTTAAAACTCTACTAGCCCATCCCATATCTTAATTTCTCAATTAATTTTAGTCAGCTCTGCTCCTAAATCATATGTTCATATGCTTAAAATTATAAATGGGTTGAACAGGGTAGGACTGGAGAGACAGAGAGAGAGAATATTGTTTTGTTCAGCAAAAGGTATTAAGACTTTGGGACTAAAGGCAGGTATTTGGAGTTGGGCCACAGATCATTCATGACCTCACTGAATGGCAGAATGGGCTGAAAGGGCAGAATGGCCTTCTCCTGTTCCTAATCCAAAACTATACAAGACAATTCCTAACAAATCCAAGGGGGAAAATGAAAATTGCCCTCATTCAGCAGAGCAACATGAAACTCACTGTCACAGAAATTACTTCAGCTAAATAGTTTTGATTCTTTCAAAAAGAAGTTAAACTTGCATGATAATGAAAGTAGAAGATATGGCTCAGAAGCTGAAGTGAACGATTAAATGGGAGAGGCTTGCGTGAAGTATAAATACCAACACACTAACCAAGCAGATAAACAGGAGGCTGGAAGAATTTAACTGGCTTGTGTTTTTTCAGCCTCCTGTTTATCGATTTTTTTTGTGGAAGTTTGATGAGGGCAGAGCAGTAGATGTGATCTATATGGACCTCAGTAAGGCACTCGACAAGGTTCCCCATGGGAGACTGATTAGCAAGGTTAGATCTCGTGGAATACAGGGAGAGCTAGCCATTTGGATACAAAACTGGCTCAAAGGTAGAAGACAGAGGGTGGTGGTGGAGGGTTGTTTTTCAGACTGGAGGCCTGTGACCAGTGGAGTGCCACAAGGATCGGTGCTGGGCCGTTTACTTTTTGTCATTTACATAAATGATTTGGATGCGAGCATAAGAGGTACAGTTAGTAAGTTTGCAGAAGACACCAAAATTGGAGGTGTAGTGGACAGCGAAGAGGGTTATCTCAGATTACAACAGGATCTGGACCAGATGGGCCAATGGGCTGAGAAGTGGCAGATGGAGTTTAATTCAGATAAATGCGAGGTGCTGCATTTTGGGAAAGCAAATCTTAGCAGGACTTATACACTTAATGGTAAGGTCCTAGGGAGTGTTGCTGAACAAAGAGACCTTGGGGTGCAGGTTCATAGCTCCTTGAAAGTGGAATCACAGGTAGATAGGATAGTGAAGGCAGCGTTTGGTATGCTTTCCTTAATTGGTCAGAGTATTGAGAACAGGAGTTGGGAGGTCATGTTGCACCTGTACAGGACATTGGTAAGGCCACTGTTGGAATATCGCGTGCAATTCTGGTCTCCTTCCTATCGGAAAGATGTTGTGAAATTTGAAAGGATTCAGAAAAGATTTACAAGGATGTTGCCAGGGTTGGAGGATTTGAGCTATAGGGAGAGGCTGAACAGGCTGGGGCTGTTTTCCCTGGAGCGAGGGAGACTGAGGGGTGACCTTCCAGAGATTTATAAAATCATGAGGGGCATGGATAGGGTAAATAGACAATGTCTTTTCCCTTGGGGTCGGGGAGTCCAGAACTAGAGGGGCATAGGTTTAGGGTGAGAGGGGAAAGATATAAGGGGCAACTTTTTCACACAGAGGGTGGTACGTGTATGGAATGAGCTGCCAGAGGATGTGGTGAAGGCTGGTACAATTGCAACATTTAAAAGACATTTGGACGGGTATATGAATAGGAGGGGTTTGGAGGGATATGGGCCGGGTGCTGGCAGGTGGGACTAGATTGAGTTGGGATATCTGGTCAGCATGGACAGGTTGGACCGAAGGGTCTGTTTCCATGCTGTACATCTCTATGACTCTGTGGCTTTGGATTCCAGCATCTGCAGTTTTTTTTTCTCTAACACTAATCAAGCAGAATGGCTTTATTTTGGTAAATGCTACAAAATTATGACATTCAATGGTCTTCGCCTTTTTTTCTAAAGTCATTTTAAAAAGGTTATTTTGTCCTTGGTTTTTTGAAGAGGGGTCATAAAGGCAGAGATGCCGAAGGGTCAAGGGAGTAACAGTTTAACAATGGAAGGGGAACAGCCAGTTCTCCCAGTGCACGTTTTCCCCCGTTTGGTTTTAGCTGTAGCAGTCACAAGATGTAGGAGTTGCAAGGTTCAGTCAAGAAATCCTCTGCCCTTGTTCTGAAATCTGTTTGGATGTTGTCCCCTCTTGACTGTTTGAATTTACCTTTCTGCCAAGGACTGTGGTTGTGGGATGTTACTGGATTGGAACAGTCCTTTAGGTAATACTTGCTGTATCTAGTCGGTTAAGTTTTCCAATCGTTAAATTATTCTAAATTCTGTTTTCTTTTGTTCGTGTTTCAACACTGGCGTTTAAATAAATTCTTTTGCTTAAAGCCGAGTGGTTTGCCCAGCTGCATCCCTCCTGGATTACCCACTTCATGGCCAGCTTTAAAATAAGCAAAGGTTAGGGTCTGGGCTACCTTCTTAAAATATTTTGGTGGGGGTGGGGGGCTCTGGCCTGGTCCAAAACAAGTCAAGGTAGTTTCATGCTGTGTAATTAATGTGTACATCAAAAACAGACACCCTGACATTTGCAAGCAACAGGATTTTTGTGCTGGCCTTGTGAAAGCTGTATTGCACTCTTGACCTTCCCAACAATCTTACCAAGTTAAAACCCAAAACGATGCTGCAGATGCTGGAAATCAAAAACAAAAACAGAACTGGCTGGAAAAGCTCAGCAGGTCTGGCAGCATCTGTAATCTTGGGTCAGTGACCCTTCCCCTTAGAGAAGGTCACTCAATCCGAAACTTAACTCTTAACTCTGCTGAGCTTCCCCAGCAATTTGTTTTTGTTTTATCGAGTTGTTGCATTGGCACACTAAGTATCCCTTTAAACTCATCACGGAAAGTTAGGGCTGGCTGCTGATTAAAACGGTGAGCACCTCTTTTAATATCGCGGTTCCCACAATGCCAGCTTCTCCAGCACATGGAGCAGTGTAGCTGCAGACTCACATGCCCGCAGGGAGGCAGGGTTTAAAGTTTTGCTTAAACTTTCTTTTAGCGCTTTCTTTTCTTATTCAAAGGTCACACAACACCGGGTTATAGTCCAACAGGTGTATTGGAAACTGCGAGCTTTCAGAACCCCTGCTCCTTCCTCAGGAAGCTAGTGAGAGAGAATACATTGGACACAACATTTGTTGTAAAAGATCAAAGGATTATACAACTGATGCAAATGTTTTGAACAACCCTAGAGTGCTGTCAAGATCAGAGTGGTGCTGGAAAAGCGCAGCAG
The DNA here is from genome assembly GCF_037043375.1 of Chiloscyllium plagiosum. Taxonomy (NCBI): domain Eukaryota; kingdom Metazoa; phylum Chordata; class Chondrichthyes; order Orectolobiformes; family Hemiscylliidae; genus Chiloscyllium; species Chiloscyllium plagiosum. The sequence continues at coordinate 6,098,406 of NW_028270169.1, read as the reverse complement.
GTCAGGCAGCATCCGAGGAGCAGGAAAATCGACATTTCAGGCAAAAGCCCTTCATCAGAAATCAGCTGTGGATCAGGAATCAGGAATTAGCAACCCTAGATTGCTGTTAAGTCTTGAATCCGTGAGAAGGGGGATACAGGTTTCGATTGATTAATAGGCAAAGCCCAGAATTTCTTTCAAGTCACTGCCCCGAGATAACTTCAGGTTTTATCAGAATCAAGGTGACACCTCAGTTCAGTGTATTTTAAGTGTGAGGCCACATCTCAAGTCTGTTTATATCTCAGCCTGGAGTCAGACTGGTTTTATTTCCAAAGTCAGAATTTATTAAATGTCACATCAACTGACTGTCTAGAGATCGTATGCTATTTGAATAAAATAGAATATAACTGCAAATATAACTTCACCCCAAGAACTTATATATTCACCCCATAGACTTACAGATGCCTGTGTGAGGGAGGGGAGGGGGAGAGAGAGAGAGAGAGTGCACACACACATACAAGGGACTGAGTGTGTGTGTGTGAGAGAGAGACAGGGAGAGAGGTGAGTATATGTGTGCGTGTGTGAGAGAGAGACAGGGAGAGAGGTGAGTGTGTGTGTGTATGTGAGAGAC
>NW_028270169.1:6092796-6095296 GCF_037043375.1 Chiloscyllium plagiosum | reverse complement strand
GAAAGGGAGAGAGGTGAGTGTGTGTGTGAGAGACAGAGAGAGGGAGAGAGGTGAGTGTGTGCGTGTGAGAGAGACAGAGAAAGGGAGAGAGGTGAGTGTGTGCCTGTGTGTGTGTGTGTGAGAGAGACAGAGAAAGGGAGAGAGGTGAGTGTGTGCGTGTGTGTGTGAGAGATAGAGAGAGGGAGAGGTGAGTGTGTGTGTGTGAGAGAGAGACAGAGAGAGGGAGAGAGGTGAGTGTGTGCGTGCATGTGTGTGTGAGAGAGCGACAGGGAGAGGGAGAGAGGTGAGTGTGTGCGTGTGTGTGCGTGTGAGAGAGAGAGGGAGAGAGGTGAGTGTGTGCATGTGTGTGTGTGAGAGACAGAGAGAGGGAGAGAGGTGAGTGTGTGCATGCGAGTGTGTGAGTGTAAGATACAGAGAGAGGGAGAGGAGTGAGTGTGTGTGTGTGAGAGACAGAGAGAGGGCGAGAGGTGAGTGTGTGTGTGAGAGAGAGAGACAGGGAGAGGGAAAGAGGTGAGTGTGTGCGTATGTGTGTGTGTGTGAGAGACAGAGGGAGAGAGGTGAAAGTGTGCGTGTGTGTGAGAGACAGAGAGAGGGAGAGAGATGAGTGTGTGTGAGAGAGAGACAGAGAGAGGGAGAGAGGTGAGAGTGTGCATGTGTGTCTGAGCGAGACAGAGAGAGGGAGAGAGGTGAGTGTGTGCATGTGTGTGTGTGTTTGTGTGTGTGAGAGAGAGACAGAGAGAGGGAGAGAGGTGAGTGTGTGCATGTGTGTGTGTGTGAGAGAGAGACAGAGAAAGGGAGAGAGGTGAGTGTGTGTGTGAGAGACAGAGAGAGGGAGAGAGGTGAGTGTGTGCGTGTGAGAGAGACAGAGAAAGGGAGAGAGGTGAGTGTGTGCCTGTGTGTGTGTGTGTGAGAGAGACAGAGAAAGGGAGAGAGGTGAGTGTGTGCGTGTGTGTGTGAGAGATAGAGAGAGGGAGAGGTGAGTGTGTGTGTGTGAGAGAGAGACAGAGAGAGGGAGAGAGGTGAGTGTGTGCGTGCATGTGTGTGTGAGAGAGCGACAGGGAGAGGGAGAGAGGTGAGTGTGTGCGTGTGTGTGCGTGTGAGAGAGAGAGGGAGAGAGGTGAGTGTGTGCGTGTGTGTGTGTGAGAGACAGAGAGAGGGAGAGAGGTGAGTGTGTGCATGCGAGTGTGTGAGTGTAAGATACAGAGAGAGGGAGAGGAGTGAGTGTGTGTGTGTGAGAGACAGAGAGAGGGAGAGAGGTGAGTGTGTGTGTGTGAGAGAGACAGAGAGAGGGAGAGAGGTGAGTGTGCGTGTGTGTGTGTGAGACAGAGAGAAGGTGAAAGGTGAGTGTGTGTGTGTGTTTGAGAGAGACAGAGAGAAGGAGAGAGGTGAGTGTGTGTGTGAGAGACAGAGGGAGAGAGGTGAGTGTGTGTGTGTGACAGAGAGAAGGAGAGAGGTGCGTGTGTGTGTGTGAGAGACAGAGAGAAGGAGAGAGGTGAGTGTGTGTGTGTGACAGAGAGAAGGAGAGAGGTGCGTGTGTGTGTGTGAGAGACAGAGAGAAGGAGAGAGGTGAGTGTGTGCGTGTGTGTGTGTGTGTCTGACAGAAAGAAGGAGAGAGGTGAGTGTGTGTGTGTGTGAGACAGAGAGAAGGAGAGAGGTGAGTGTGTGTGTGAGACAAGAGAGAGAGAGAGAGGTGAGTGTGTGCATGAGTGTGTGTGTGAGACAGAGAGAGGGAGAGAGGTGAGTGTGTGCATGAGTGTGTGTGTGTGTGTGAGAGAGACAGAGAGAGGGAGAGAGGTGAGTGTGTGTGTGTGTGTGAGACAGAGAGAGGGAGAGAGGTGAGTGTGTGCATGAGTGTGTGTGTGTGTGTGAGAGAGACAGAGAGAGGGAGAGAGGTGAGTGCGTGTGTGTGACAGAGAGAAGGAGAGAGGTGCGTGTGTGCGTGTGTGTCTGACAGAAAGAAGGAGAGAGGTGAGTGTGTGAGACAGAGAGAAGGAGAGAGGTGAGTGTGTGCATGTGTGTGTGTGCATGTGTGTGTGAGAGAGCGACAGGGAGAGGGAGTGAGGTGAGTGTGTGCGTGGTTGCGTGTGTGCATGTGTGTGTCTGAGCAAGACAGAGAGAGGGAGAGAGGTGAGTGTGTGCGTGTGTGTGAGATAGAGAGAGTGGGACAGAGGTGAGTGTGTGTGTGAGAGAGATAGAGAGAGGGAGAGAGGTGCGTGTGTGTGTGTGAGAGACAGAGAAAGGGAGAGAGGTGAGTGTGTGTGTGAGATAGAGAGAGGGAGAGAGGTGAGTGTGTGCGTGTGTGTGAGAGAGGTAGAGAGAGGGAGAGAGGTGAGTGTGTGCATGTGTGTGTGTGAGAGAGCGACAGGGAGAGGGAATGAGGTGAGTGTGTGCGTGGTTGCGTGTGTGTGTGTGAGAGAGACAGAGAGAGGGAGAGAGGTGAGTGTGTGCATGTGTGTGTTGTGTGTGAGAGAGCGACAGGGAGAGGAGAGAGGTGAGTGTG
>NW_028270169.1:5965296-6090296 GCF_037043375.1 Chiloscyllium plagiosum | reverse complement strand
GTGTGTGCGTGTGTGTGTGAGATAGAGAGAGGGAGAGAGGTGAGTGTGTGCGTGTGTGTGTGAGATAGAGAGGGGGAGAGAGGTGAGTGTGTGCGTGTGTGTGAGAGAGGTAGAGAGAGGGAGAGAGGTGAGTGTGTGCATGTGTGTGTGTGAGAGAGCGACAGGGAGAGGGAGTGAGGTGAGTGTGTGCGTGGTTGCGTGTGTGTGTGTGAGAGAGACAGAGAGAGGGAGAGAAGTGAGTGTGTGCATGCGTGTGTGTGAGTGTAAAATACAGAGAGAGGGAGAGGGGCGAGTGTGTATGTGTGCGTGTGTGTGTGTGTGAGAGACAAAGAGAGGGAGAGAGGTGAGTGTGTGCGTGTGTGTGTGCCTGAGCGAGACAGAGAGAGGGAGAGAGATGAGTGTGTGCATGTGTGTGTGTGTGTGTGTGAGAGAGAGACAGAGAGAGGGAGAAAAGTGAGTGTGTGTGTGTGTGTGTTTGTGAGAGAGACAGAGTGAGGGAGAGAAGTGAGTGTGTGCGTGTGTGTGTGTGAGAGAGACAGAGAGAGGGAGAGAAGTGAGTGTGTGCGTGTGTGTGTCTGAGCGAGACAGAGAGAGGGAGAGAGGTGCGTGTGTGTGTGAGAGACAGAGAAAGGGAGAGAGTTGAGTGTGTGCATGTGAGAGATAGAGAGGGGGTGAGAGGTGAGTGTGTGTGTGTGTGAGAGAGAGAGAGAGAGACAGAGAGAGGGAGAGAGGTGAGTGTGTGCATGCGAGTGTGTGTGTGAGAGAGAGCGACAGGGAGAGGGAGTGAGGTGAGTGTGTGCGTGGTTGCGTGTGTGTGAGAGAGACAGAGAGAGGTGGAGAGGTGAGTGTGTGCGTGTGTGTGAGAGTGGGAGACTGAGGGAATGCATGTGTGTGTGTGTATGTGTGTGAGCGAGACAGGGAGAGGTGAGTGTGTGCATGCGTGTGTGTGTGAGAGAGAGACAGAGGGAGAGGGGTGAGTGTGTGCGTGGGAGACAGAGAGGGAGAGGGGTGAGTGTATGCATGCGTGTGTATGTGTGAGAGAGAGACAGAGGGAGAAGGGTGAGTGTGTGAGAGACAGAGAGGGAGAGGGGTGAATGTGTTTGTGAGAGACAGAGAGGGAGAGGGGTGAGTGTTTGCATGTGTGTGTGTGAGAGAGAGAGACACAGAGGGAGAGTGGTGAGTGTGTTTGTGAGAGACAGAGAGGGAGGGGGGTGAGTGTGTGTGTGTGAAAGACAGAGAGGGAGAGAGGTGAGTGTGTGCGTGTGAGAGAGGCAGAGCGAGGGAGAGAGGTGAGCGTGTGCGTGTGAGAGACAGAGCGCGGGAGAGAGGTGAGTGTGCGCGTGTGTGTGTGTGAGAGAGACAGAGAAAGGGAGACAGATGAGTGTGTGCATGCGTGTGTGTGTGTGTGTGTGTGTGTGAGAGAGAGACAGAGGTGAGTGTGTGCATGTGTGTGTGAGACACAGAGAATGGGAGAGAGGTGAGTGTGTGCGTGTGTGTGTGAAAGAGAGACAGAGAGAAGGAGAGAGGTGAGTGTGTGAAATTGTGTGTGTGACAGAGAAAGGGAGAGAGCTGAGTGTGTGTGTGTGTGAGAGAGACAGAGAGGGAGAGAGGTGAGTGTGTGTGTGAGACAAAGAGAGGGAGTGAGGTGAGTGTGTGTGAGAGAGGGAGACAGAGTGAGGGAATGCATGTGTGTGTGTATGTGTGTGAGCGAGACAGAGAGGGGTGTGTGCATGTGTGTGTGAGAGAGACAGAGAGAGGTGAGTGTGTGTGAGAGAGAGAGACAGAGGGAGAGGGGTGAGTGTGTGCGTGGGAGACAGAGAGGGAGAGGGGTGAGTGTGCGTGTGAGAGACAGAGAGGTGAGTGTGTGCATGCGTGTGTGTGTGAGAGAGAGAGACAGAGGGAGAGGGGTGAGTGTGTGAGACAGAGAGGGAGGGGGTGAGTGTGTGCATGCATGTGTGTGTGAGAGAGAGACAGAGGGAGAGGGGTGAGTGTGTGAGAGAGAGGGGGAGGGGGTGAGTGTGTGCATGCGTGTGTGTGTGAGAGAGAGAGACAGAGGGAGAGGGGTGAGTGTGTGAGACAGAGAGGGAGGGGGTGAGTGTGTGCATGCGTGTGTGTGTGAGAGAGACAGAGGGAGAGGGGTGAGTGTGTGAGACAGAGAGGGAGGGGGTGAGTGTGTGCATGCGTGTGTGTGTGAGAGAGACAGAGGGAGAGGGGTGAGTGTGTGAGACAGAGAGGGAGGGGGTGAGTGTGTGCATGCGTGTGTGTGTGAGAGAGAGACAGAGGGAGAGGGGTAAGTGTGTGAGACAGAGTGGGAGGGGGTGAATGTGTGCATGCGTGTGTGTGAGAGAGACAGAGGGAGAGGGGTGAGTGTGTGAGACAGAGAGGGAGGGGGTGAGTGTGTGCATGCGTGTGTGTGTGAGAGAGAGACAGAGGGAGAGGGGTGAGTGTGTGAGACAGAGAGGGAGGGGGTGAGTGTGTGCATGCGTGTGTGTGTGAGAGAGAGACAGAGGGAGAGGGGTGAGTGTGTGAGACAGAGTGGGAGGGGGTGAATGTGTGCATGCGTGTGTGTGTGAGAGAGAGACAGAGGGAGAGGTGTGAGACAGAGTGGGAGGGGGTGAATGTGTGCATGCGTGTCTGTGTGAGAGAGACAGAGGGAGAGGGGTGAGTGTGTAAGACAGAGAGGGAGGGGGTGAGTGTGTGCATGCGTGTGTGTGTGAGAGAGACAGAGGGAGAGGGGTGAGTGTGTGAGACAGAGAGGGAGGGGGTGAGTGTGTGCGCGTGTGTGTGTGAGAGAGAGACAGAGGGAGAGGGGTGAGTGTGTGAGACAGAGAGGGAGGGGGTGAGTGTGTGCATGCGTGTGTGTGAGAGAGAGAGACAGAGGGAGAGGGGTGAGTGTGTGAGACAGAGAGGGAGGGGGTGAGTGTGTGCGCGTGTGTGTGTTTGAGAGAGAGACAGAGGGAGAGGGGTGAGTGTGTGAGACAGAGAGGGAGGGGGTGAGTGTGTGCATGCGCGTGTGTGTGTGAGAGAGAGACAGAGGGAGAGGGGTGAGTGTGTGAGACAGAGAGGGAGGGGGTGAGTGTGTGCATGCGTGTGTGTGTGTGAGAGAGAGAGACAGAGGGAGGGGGTGAGTGTGTGCATGCGTGTGTGTGTGAGAGAGAGACAGAGGGAGCTGAGTGTGTGTGTGTGTGACAGAGAGAAGGAGAGAGGTGAGTGTGTGCGTGTGTGTGTGTGAGAGAGAGAGAGACAGAGGGAGAGAGGTGAGTGTGTGTGTGTGTGACAGAGAGAAGGAGAGAGGTGAGTGTGTGTGAGAGAGACTGAGAGAGGGAGAGAGGTGAGTGTGTGTGTGAGACAAGAGAGAGGGAGAGAGGTGAGTGTGTGCATGAGTGTGTGTGTGAGACTGAGAGAGGGAGAGAGGTGAGTGTGTGCATGAGTGTGTGTGTGTGAGAGAGACAGAGAGAGGGAGAGAGGTGAGTGTGTGTGTGTGTGTGTGTGAGACAGAGAGAGGGAGAGAGGTGAGTGTGTGCATGAGTGTGTGTGTGTGTGTGAGAGAGACAGAGAGAGGGAGAGAGGTGAGTGCGTGTGTGTGACAGAGAGAAGGAGAGAGGTGCGTGTGTGTGTGTGAGAGACAGAGAGAAGGAGAGAGGTGAGTGTGTGCGTCTGACAGAAAGAAGGAGAGAGGTGAGTGTGTGTGTGTGAGACAGAGAGAAGGAGAGAGGTGAGTGTGTGCATGTGTGTGTGTGCATGTGTGTGTCTGAGCAAGACAGAGAGAGGGAGAGAGGTGAGTGTGTGCGTGTGTGTGAGATAGAGAGAGTGGGAGAGAGGTGAGTGTGTGTGTGAGAGAGATAGAGAGAGGGAGAGAGGTGCGTGTGTGTGTGTGAGAGACAGAGAAAGGGAGAGAGGTGAGTGTGTGCGTGTGTGTGTGAGATAGAGAGAGGGAGAGAGGTGAGTGTGTGCGTGTGTGTGAGAGAGGTAGAGAGAGGGAGAGAGGTGAGTGTGTGCATGTGTGTGTGTGAGAGAGCGACAGGGAGAGGGAGTGAGGTGAGTGTGTGCGTGGTTGCGTGTGTGTGTGTGAGAGAGACAGAGAGAGGGAGAGAGGTGAGTGTGTGCATGTGTGTGTTGTGTGTGAGAGAGCGACAGGGAGAGGAGAGAGGTGAGTGTGTGCGTGTTTGTGTGTGTGAGAGAGAGACAGAGAGAGGGAGAGAAGTGAGTGTGTGCATGCGTGTGTGTGAGTGTAAAATACAGAGAGAGGGAGAGGGGCGAGTGTGTATGTGTGCGTGTGTGTGTGTGTGAGAGACAAAGAGAGGGAGAGAGGTGAGTGTGTGCGTGTGTGTGTGCCTGAGCGAGACAGAGAGAGGGAGAGAGATGAGTGTGTGCATGTGTGTGTGTGTGTGAGAGAGACAGAGAGAGGGAGAGAAGTGAGTGTGTGTGTGTGTGTGTTTGTGAGAGAGACAGAGTGAGGGAGAGAAGTGAGTGTGTGCGTGTGTGTGTGTGAGAGAGACAGAGAGAGGGAGAGAAGTGAGTGTGTGCGTGTGTGTGTCTGAGCGAGACAGAGAGAGGGAGAGAGGTGCGTGTGTGTGTGAGAGACAGAGAAAGGGAGAGAGTTGAGTGTGTGCATGTGAGAGATAGAGAGGGGGAGAGAGGTGAGTGTGTGTGTGTGTGAGAGAGAGAGAGAGAGACAGAGAGAGGGAGAGAGGTGAGTGTGTGCATGCGAGTGTGTGTGTGAGAGAGAGCGACAGGGAGAGGGAGTGAGGTGAGTGTGTGCGTGGTTGCGTGTGTGTGAGAGAGACAGAGAGAGGTGGAGAGGTGAGTGTGTGCGTGTGTGTGAGAGTGGGAGACTGAGGGAATGCATGTGTGTGTGTGTATGTGTGTGAGCGAGACAGGGAGAGGTGAGTGTGTGCATGCGTGTGTGTGTGAGAGAGAGACAGAGGGAGAGGGGTGAGTGTGTGCGTGGGAGACAGAGAGGGAGAGGGGTGAGTGTATGCATGCGTGTGTATGTGTGAGAGAGAGACAGAGGGAGAAGGGTGAGTGTGTGAGAGACAGAGAGGGAGAGGGGTGAATGTGTTTGTGAGAGACAGAGAGGGAGAGGGGTGAGTGTTTGCATGTGTGTGTGTGTGAGAGAGAGAGACACAGAGGGAGAGTGGTGAGTGTGTTTGTGAGAGACAGAGAGGGAGGGGGGTGAGTGTGTGTGTGTGAAAGACAGAGAGGGAGAGAGGTGAGTGTGTGCGTGTGAGAGAGGCAGAGCGAGGGAGAGAGGTGAGCGTGTGCGTGTGAGAGACAGAGCGCGGGAGAGAGGTGAGTGTGCGCGTGTGTGTGTGTGAGAGAGACAGAGAAAGGGAGACAGATGAGTGTGTGCATGCGTGTGTGTGTGTGTGTGTGTGTGAGAGAGAGACAGAGGTGAGTGTGTGCATGTGTGTGTGAGACACAGAGAATGGGAGAGAGGTGAGTGTGTGCGTGTGTGTGTGAAAGAGAGACAGAGAGAAGGAGAGAGGTGAGTGTGTGAAATTGTGTGTGTGACAGAGAAAGGGAGAGAGCTGAGTGTGTGTGTGTGAGAGAGACAGAGAGGGAGAGAGGTGAGTGTGTGTGTGAGACAAAGAGAGGGAGCGAGGTGAGTGTGTGTGAGAGAGGGAGACAGAGTGAGGGAATGCATGTGTGTGTGTATGTGTGTGAGCGAGACAGAGAGGGGTGTGTGCATGTGTGTGTGAGAGAGACAGAGAGAGGTGAGTGTGTGTGAGAGAGAGAGACAGAGGGAGAGGGGTGAGTGTGTGCGTGGGAGACAGAGAGGGAGAGGGGTGAGTGTGCGTGTGAGAGACAGAGAGGTGAGTGTGTGCATGCGTGTGTGTGTGAGAGAGAGAGACAGAGGGAGAGGGGTGAGTGTGTGAGACAGAGAGGGAGGGGGTGAGTGTGTGCATGCATGTGTGTGTGAGAGAGAGACAGAGGGAGAGGGGTGAGTGTGTGAGAGAGAGGGGGAGGGGGTGAGTGTGTGCATGCGTGTGTGTGTGTGAGAGAGAGACAGAGGGAGAGGGGTGAGTGTGTGAGACAGAGAGGGAGGGGGTGAGTGTGTGCGCGTGTGTGTGTGAGAGAGAGACAGAGGGAGAGGGGTGAGTGTGTGAGACAGAGAGGGAGGGGGTGAGTGTGTGCATGCGTGTGTGTGTGAGAGAGACAGAGGGAGAGGGGTAAGTGTGTGAGACAGAGAGGGAGGGGGTGAGTGTGTGCGCGTGTGTGTGTGAGAGAGAGACAGAGGGAGAGGGGTGAGTGTGTGAGACAGAGAGGGAGGGGGTGAGTGTGTGCGCGTGTGTGTGTGAGAGAGAGACAGAGGGAGAGGGGTGAGTGTGTGAGACAGAGAGGGAGGGGGTGAGTGTGTGCATGCGTGTGTGTGTGAGAGAGACAGAGGGAGAGGGGTAAGTGTGTGAGACAGAGAGGGAGGGGGTGAGTGTGTGCATGCGTGTGTGTGTGAGAGAGACAGAGGGAGAGGGGTGAGTGTGTGAGACAGAGAGGGAGGGGGTGAGTGTGTGCGCGTGTGTGTGTGAGAGAGAGACAGAGGGAGAGGGGTGAGTGTGTGAGACAGAGAGGGAGGGGGTGAGTGTGTGCATGCGTGTGTGTGTGAGAGAGACAGAGGGAGAGGGGTAAGTGTGTGAGACAGAGAGGGAGGGGGTGAGTGTGTGCATGCGTGTGTGTGTGAGAGAGACAGAGGGAGAGGGGTAAGTGTGTGAGACAGAGAGGGAGGGGGTGAGTGTGTGCATGCGTGTGTGTGTGTGAGAGAGACAGAGGGAGAGGGGTAAGTGTGTGAGACAGAGGGAGAGGGGTGAGTGTGTGTGCGTGTGCATTTAAGAGGATGTTTGCCTTTGTCCAGTCCAGTCCAGGCCACACCAGCGCCTCCACATCATTCCTTTCACATGACTCTCTACTTGATTTGACAATTTCTTTCTTTCAGTTCCTCCAGTCCTGTAAGGTTAGCAGATAAAGCCTGCCCATCCGAGGTCAAAGATGTCTTGTTGCCCTCAGGTCACTCCTTGGTTTATGGTTTAACACAGCTCCTGTACTGTGAAGTCTGATTTGTTTTCCCTCTCTCCACTGCATTTAGAACAGGCACCTACTGCTCTCTGTGGAACCCCTGAACACTCTTCTTGAGCAGAAATGGGAGAAATTTGCAGTCTATATGTTCGCTATCAACTTCCTCCTGTATCTGTCTTATGTCATCACTTTCACTGCTGTTTATTACGACTGGTCTCATGCAAACAAGGTGAGTAGTCCCCTTAAAAAGACTTGTCATTTCCGAAGGAGCAGTGCTCCGAAAACTTGTGATTTTAAATAAACCTGTGTCATGTGACTTTTGACTATGTCCATTCCAGTCCAACACCAGCGTCTCCACATTTTTAATTCATAAAGAAACTTTCACAACCTTTGTACCTTCTCCGCGTGTCTGCCTGGGTTCCCTCTGGGTGCTCCGGTTTCCTCCCACAGACCAGAGATGTGCAGGTTAGGGTGGATTGGTCACAGGGATTGCAGGATTATAGGGATGGGCTGGATCTGCGTGGGATGCTCTTGGGAGGGTCAGTGTGGACTTGATGGGCTGAATGGCCTGCTTCCACACTGTAGAGATTCAATTCTACTCAACCTCACAACATCCCAAGTGTAATACCCCAACGCACTTGCTGAATTTGGTTAGGTGTGTGATGATCTGCATCTCACACGCTATGAAACCACAGATTCACCTTTGCCAGCCCGCTGTGGATGTGAGAAACAACGAACTGCCCCATCCCACAATCTCTCACAATAAAAAACACTTGGATCATAACTGACTTCTTACCTCATCTCAGAGTGCTCAGTAGTGCTGAGCAGCTAGAGGAGTATTTGATGAACATTGCCATAATGTAGGAAAAGCAGCAATAACTTTAACAAATCATGTTCTCACAGAACAGCTGAAAATCAATAACAATTAGATGACGATAAACTGCAGAAATTGGTCAAAGGATAAATATTGGGTGGATCACCAAGGATCACGAGGTAATGGCTGTGGAAGATGGCTTCACAACTCAAAGGACAAGATTTACCCCAGTGCAGCACTCCCTCTGCACCGCACCATCGCGGCGGCCTCAGACTTTTGAGCCTGTTCCTGGAGTGGGACTTTCAGAATACGGGACCCTACACTTCCCACCTTTAAACATCTGGCCAGCTGTACAGCCCTGCAGCAGTTTTGGGATTTTGCTCCTTGCTCCTCCTTCCCAATTTGGAGGAAAGGTCAGGATTAGGATTGAGGTCACCTACCTTCCCACACAAATACCAACAGGTCACAATGAAGACTCTCCAAAATAAACCCCTGGCATTTCTTTGCAGTCAATAGATTATGTTTTCTGTTTCAGACAGACATCATGTCCACTACATCAAGACAACTGAGTGGACAGATCTTTATTTTAACATGGGCTGTTGCCTTACTTTTCATAGAAGTAAGTACACAATTCCTTTATCCTACATTGAGTTTCTTTGTCTAAAGGGTTAGGAAATATTTCAAAAGGCACATGACCTGATAACCTGCATAATAAACAGGGTGAGAGAATAACAGAAAGGACATTTTGCGAATGTGCCTTTAGCGCAACTACATCTGAAAAATATTTAACATAAAATCATATGAATGAGAGGAGGTGGCCATTCAGCCCATCTAGACAGCTCTTTCACTAAGTAATGACTGATCGCATTGTGGGTTAAACTCTATCTTCCAGCCCGTCCCCAATAATACTCATCGCCCTCATACATCAAAAATCAATCCAGCTCAGCTGTGAGATATTCCTTTGACTCCAACCTCCAATACTCTCTGGGAAACAGAATTTCTAATGTTAACAATTCAAGAATCCGCTCATCTCCATCTTAAATGGAAGACCCCTGATTTTTCAATGTACCCCCAGTTTCTCCCACAGTTGTGTTCTCGCAACATCTTACCCATGAAGCCCATCAGAATTTTGTATATTTCAATAAGATTACCCCTATTCTTCTAAACATTTACTGTCTATAATTTTCCTCATTGCTGAAGGGGGTGTGACCAACGTCCCCAAGATTGATTTTCCAAGTGAGGTCCATGTCCTCAGTAAAAGAGACATCCTTTGCCAAAATAAAAAGGGAAGGTGGTTTGGAAGAATGAGAAACGAAACACAAGATTCTGAGGGATCTCGACAGGATGGCTGTTGTGAGGACATTTCTTCTGGGGGTCATAATCTCAGATAGAAACCCCCTCATCCACATGGAGATTTGAGTGAGAGTGAGGACAAGAGTGTGAGAGAGATTGAGTGAGTGAATGAGTGAGTGAGAGATTGAATGAGTGAGAGATTGAATGAGTGAGAGAATGAGAGTGAGTGAGTGAAAGTGAGTGAGACTGAGTGAGAGAGAGAGAGAGATTGAATGAGAGAGTGAGTGAGTGTTAGTGAATGAGAGTGAGTGAGTGAAAGTGAGTGAGAGCACCAGAGCAGAGGGCAAGAGCAAGAGTACAAGACAGAATCATCAAAGATAACTCCTGAACTGATTGTGTCCTGGAGTCCCTGCTGACCTTAACTAAACTGAATTGTACCCAACAGCAGTAAACTGGTTGGTCTTATAATTACCCCTATTTTGTGTTGTGTTACACTGTAGTTATGGAGCATTATAAATTTGATCTGGTTATTTGTATAATGTGGGGTTGGGTAGGGCTTTGTTATATCAGTGGTGCTGGAAGAGCACAGCAGTTCAGACAGCATCCGAGGACAGGCAAAGTCCGAGGACGGGCTTTTGATTCCTGATGAAGGGCTTTTGCCCGAAACGTCGATTTTGCCTGTCCTCGGATGCTGCCTGAATTGCTGTGCTCTTCCAGCACCACTGATCCAGAATCTGGTTTCCAGCATCTGCAGTCATTGTTTTTACCTCTTTGTTATATCACATTAACTTGAATTTGGCTGAAGCTGGTTTTGGTCATTTCTAAATGGCTTGTTAATGTAATCAGAGTGACATAGTGCTCACATCGCTAGATGAATAAGCCAGAGACTCTGGCGATGACCCAGAGACATGGTAACATTTCACAACGGTACCTTGAAAATAATTGGATTCAATTATTTAATTAAATAGAGGTTAAACAGCTAGCGTGGTCTCAGAAATGGTGGCCAGGGAGCTGTTTGATCGCTGCAGAAACCCAACAGATCCTTCCGGAATGTAGTCCAAGTGATGTCAGACCTGCATCAACATGATTTACTCAACTCTGAGTGAAATAGCAGACCAAAGGCAGGTTGCGCTCATCTCCTGGGCAATGATCACAACCATATAATTGCCCACATCCTAGGATTCCATTAATTCATCCATCCCTTGCCTGTTTTGTTTTGAAATAAGCTGGATTTGTTTATGAGTTCTTTTAAAACTGATTCTAGTTGCATTGAATTGGTATGATTTAATATTAAAAATTTTTTAAAAATCTTATAGGTAGCATCAATAATTCACTTGAGACTTTCGGACCTGCAATCAATAATGACAGATGCATGGTTCCACATCCTGTTGTGAGTGTACCCCTTAATATTTGAATTGGGGTTGGGGAGTTGTCAGCAGAATTGAGGAGGGGGTGGATGAGGGGTTTAGTGAGCTGGAGTTGGGGAGGGGGTTGGGGGGGTCAGTTAGCTGAGTTGAGGGAGGGGATCAGTTGGCTGGAGTCGGGGAGGGGGTGGAGAGGGGGTCAGTTTGCTGGAGTCAGGGAGGGGGTCGGGGTGGGGGTCAGTTAGCTGGGGTCGGGGAGGGGGTGGGGAGGGGGTCAGTTAGCTGGAGTCGGGGTGGGGGAGGGGTGGGGGTCAGTTAGCTGGGGTCGGGGAGGGGGTGGGGAGGGGGTCAGTTAGTTGGAGTCAGGGAGGGGGTGGGGAGGGGGTCAGTTAGCTGGAGTCGGGGAGGGGGTCGGGCGTGGGTCAGTTAGCTGGAGTCGGGGAGGGGGTGGGCGTGGGTCAGTTAGCTGGAGTCGGGGAGGGGGTGGGCGTGGGTCAGTTAGTTGGAGTCGGGGAGGGGGTGGGGAGGGGGTCAGTTAGCTGGAGTCGGGGAGGGGGTGGGGAGGGGGTCAGTTAGTTGGAGTCGGGGTGGGGGAGGGGAGGGGGTCAGTTAGCTGGAGTCGGGGTGGGGGAGGGGAGGGGGTCAGTTAGCTGGGGTCGGGGAGGGGGTGGGGAGGGGGTCAGTTAGTTGGAGTCTGGGAGGGGGTGGGGAGGGGGTCAGTTAGCTGGAGTCGGGGAGGGGGTGGGGAGGGGGGTCAGTTAGCTGGAGTCGGGGAGGGGGTGGGGAGGGGGTCAGTTAGCTGGAGTCGGGGAGGGGGTCGGGAGGGGGTCAGTTAGTTGGAGCCGGGGAGGGGGTCGGGGGTGGGTCAGTTAGCTGGAGTCGGGGTGGGGGTGGGAGGGGGTCAGTTAGCTGGAGTCGGGGAGGGGGTCAGTTAGCTGGAGTCGGGGAGGGGGTCTGGGGTGGGTCAGTTAGCTGGAGTCGGGGTGGGGGTGGGGAGGGGGTCAGTTAGCAGATTTGGCCCAGTTGATCAGCGTGTGATACAGAGTGATACCAACATTGGGTGTTGAACGTCCCACCCTGCCTGGGGTTACAATGAAGGACTCTCCTCATCAACCTCTCCCCTCACTTGTGGTAAGGTGCCCCCCAGTTGAACCACCTCTGCCTCTCTCTCACACACACACACGCACATGGGAGCAGTTGTACTCTTAAGAACTATGGTAACTTTACCTTTAATCATCAAATGGATTAGGACAGGGGTCTCTTGTTAACCAAACTGTAAAAAAAATTGAGCTCCATTCAAAGACTTGGATATAATCTAGGCAGGCAATCAGGAATGTTGCATTATCGAAGCTCATCCCCTTTCTCAAATAAATCCTTGAAAGGATGGACACATCAGTGCCTGCCTGAAATCCTCGTTGCCCTTGGGATGATGGCTCAGTGCTGCTTTATTGCACAGCTGCAGTCCACATGGAGTCGATAGATCCACAATGCCAGTAGGAAGGCATTCCTGTGTCCCAGTCACATGGACGGAACAGTGATCCATTTCCCAAACTGGACGGTGAGGGGGTTTGTAGGGGTACATGAACAAACTAGCTGCCTCAAAACTCCAGGCATCATCTTTTATATTTGGGTTAGAGTCTTCATGGACCACCCCCAATAGTCTCAGGTTTCATCACTCCAAACAAAGTCACCAGTTTTAAGACTTGGGTTTGCAGATCTAGGTGTAGAGTAGATTGCAATATTCAAGAAATGTTGCATGGGCAGAGGCTAAAAGTAATCCATCAGCTAACACCTCAACAAAATAAATGTTGGTTATCACATAGTTGCTTACTGCCTGCAGATCAGTTGTCCCATTTTCTACATGAAAGCAACAAACCTGTTTCAAAAGTAGGAGAGATTGAGGGCTGCAGATGCTGGAGGTCAGAGTCGAGAATGTGGTGCTGGAAAAGCACAGCAGGTCAGGCAGCATCCGAGGAGCAGGAGAATTGACGTTTCCAGCACTAGCCCTTCATCAGGAATCCTTCAAAAGTTCTCCGTTGTGCTTTAGATTGATATAAATACAAAGGTTTTGTTCTCCTTCCAGCTTTTTGCAGTCTGGGCTGGCAGTCTTATGCACGATATTAAACTGGGCAGGTGTGGAGTCCCACCTGGCGATCCAGGTGTTGGCTATGGCTCTGAGCTGGATTAATATCCTGTACTATACCCGCGGGTTCCAGAGCATGGGAATCTACAGTGTTATGCTACAGAAGGTAAGAACCAGCCTTACAATTCAAAGCCCGAAACAAAAGGTGGATGAAGCATTTTAAGTTAAAGGTTTTTGTCCTAAGAGTCAGAGATGCACGCACAACAATTTCTACATCAATGAGAAGTGAGTGCTGAGGGCCATTTTGGGAATGAAGGGGCAGCAGGAACAGCAGCCAGGGTTAGCTCTCTGGTCAGACAGGCAGACTCTGGTCAGTCCAGTACTTCCACGGCAATGCAGCACCCCACGGCAAATATGTGCTCCCTTTTGTAAAGTCTAAAAACAACTAGCTTTTGCCTACATAAAACAACGTTGTGTTAACGTGTACAGCTTCCAGCACATGCAAACGCATCACACTTTCCAGTGTAATTCTCAACACTGTCCAAATTATTTATTAAGAGTTACCCATCAGCAGTCACATCCAATGGTAGACCCGTGCTCAAAGGTTTACAAACCCTGGCTGCTTGACTGTGATTGACACACTGTCCACTGCAGAAGGTCAACAAGGGGAGTTGCATTTTGTTACATGACCATGCCAACACCCTGGTCAGAGTCTACCTCCCTGCACTGAGAAGTGAGATTGCCAAATGGCTGTTCCTGATCCATCTCCATGCCAATAACAAGCCGACCAACCAGCACTCTCTCCTTCTGCTATATAAATTGGTGTCCTCCTCTCAAGTACATTTCCTGTGTCCCAGTCAAGGTGAGTCTAAGTTGAAAAAATATGACTGTCTTTTTTTAAAAGCAATATTTATATTCTGAAATAGTCCCACACAAAACATAAGAAACTAGGAGCAGGAGGAGGCTGTCTGGCCCTTCGGTGAGGACTGCAGATGCTGGAGATCAGAGCCAAGTTTAGAGTGGTGCTGGAAAAGCACAGCAGGTCAGGCAGCATCCGAGGAGCAGGAATTCCTGATGAAGGGCTCCCGCCCGAAACGTCGATTCTCCTGCTCCTGTTCAAAAAAAAGCTACCTTAGCTTTAAAAACATCTACTGAAGTAACTGTCAGCTACTTCACTGGGCAGGGAATTCCAAAAATTCACAATCCTCTGGGTGATAAAGTTCTTCCTCAATTCAGTCCTAAATCTGCTTCCCCTAATTTTGAGGTTAAGACCTCTTATCCTAGTTTCACCTGCCAGTGGAAACATCCTCTGATGATGATGGAAGTGAGCATGGAGGATTATTTGAAATAATGTCTTTCATAAACAAATGTTGCTGAAGGAGGAGGAGACTGAGTCATAGCAAGGCAGCCCAGAGATATAACTGAACCAAGGAGAGTGAGGGAGTAGGAAACCCAATGAACTGCAGATGCTGGAAATCAGGAATTGCTGGAAAAGCTCAGCAGGTCTGGCAGCATCTGTGGAGAGAAATCAGTAAACATTTCAAGTGACCCTTCCTCAGAATTTGAGAGTGAGGAATAGTCTGTATGAACAACTTGCGTTCACGTAACGCCTTTGACACAAGATGACGATCCAAAGGAACGCAGAAGCCTTACGAAAATAATTAAAACCGAGCCAAAGAGATTAGGACAGAATCTCAGTCTTAAAGTGATGGTGAGGTTCAATGAGGAATGGGTGTTTGGCCAAAGCAGCAGATGGCACAGCTGGTAGAGAGGCCCCAAAGGGAGTGAGGTTTAAAACAGGTTTTGAAACAGTTCTTGGGAGGCTGCAGAGATTAGGAAGGATAATGCACTGGGGGAGTCTGAACACAAAGATCACATTCTAAGCTGCAGTATTGCTCAACAGTCATTCCAAACTGGAAATAGAAAGGCAGTTCAAGTTTAACATAAGGTAGAAAGTGCTAACACGGCAACCGGGCTCCATACACATTGCAAGTTAAATGTAGGTAGACCTCTCCCCATGGTCTTTGCCTCCCTGCTCTGCCACAGCTGATCAGCAGGACCATGGCACACCACTGACTAGGCAGTGATAAAGAACTGAAAATGTGTTGCTGGAAAAGCGCAGCAGGTCAGGCAGCATCCAAGGAGCAGGAGAATCGACGTTTCGGGCATGAGCCCTTCTTCAGGAAGTAAAATTAGGGCGCTTGGTATTGGGGGCAAAGTACTAGATTGGATTGAAAGTTGGTTGGCTAATAGGAAACAAAGGGTAGTGATAAACGGCTCCCTTTCGGAATGGCAGGCAGTGACCAGTGGGGTACCGCAGGGATCAGTGCTGGGACCGCAGCTTTTTACAATATATATTAATGATATAGAAGATGGTATTAATAGTAACATTAGCAAATTTGCTGATGATACAAAGCTGGGTGGCAGGGTGAAATGTGAGGAGGATGTTAGGAGATTACAGGGTGATCTGGACAGGTTAGGTGAGTGGTCAGATGCATGGCAGATGGAGTTTAATGTGGATAAATGTATGGTTATCCACTTTGGTGGCAAGAACAGGAAGACAGACTACTACCTCAATGGAATCAATTTATGTAAAGGGGCAGTACAGAGAGATCTGGGTGTTCTTGTACACCAGTCAATGAAGATAAGCATGCAGGTACAGCAGGTAGTGAAGGCGGCTAATAGCATGCTGGCCTTCATAACAAGAGGAATTGAGTATAGAAGCAAAGAGGTGCTTCTGCAGCTGTACAGGGCCCTGGTGAGACCACACCTGGAGTACAATGTGCAGTTCTGGTCTCCAAATTTGAGAAAAGACATTCTGGCTTTTGAGGGAGTGCAGCGTAGATTCACGAGGTCAATTCCTGGAATGACAGGATTACCTTACACTGAAAGACTGAAGCGACTGGGCTTGTATACCCTTGAGTTTCGAAGACTGAGAGGGGATCTGATTGAGACATGTAAGATTATGAAAGGATTGGATACTCTGGCAGTAGGAAACATATTTCCACTGATGGGTGAGTGCCGAACCAGAGGACACAGCTTAAAAATACGGGGTAGACCATTTAGGACAGAGATGAGGAGAAACTTCTTCACCCAGAGAGTGGTGGCTGTGTGGAATGCTCTGCCCCAGAGGGCAGTGGAGGCCCACTCTCTGGATTCATTTAAGAAAGAGTTGGATAGAGCTCTCAAAGATAGTGGAATCAAGGGTTATGGAGATAAGGCAGGAACAGGATACTGATTAGGAATGATCAGCCATGATTATATTGAATGGCGGTGCAGGCTCGAAGGGCTGAATGGCCTACTCCTGCACCTATTGTCTATTGTCTATTGTCTCACTTTCTCCTAGTGATAAAGAACAGTCAAGGAGGGAGTTTCATCCCTCAATCATACTACTGCTTAACGTGGGTAAAGCAAATAAGCATTCCCAATCTGTTTTTTTTTTAAATGTAATCATTGATCCTGCTAAATCACAATTATTTTCATTTTCAGATTCTGCTAACTGATGTTGCGCGATTCCTGTTTATTTATTTACTATTCCTAATCGGATTTGGTACAGGTAAATTTTTTGTTGTATTTTCCAATTTCTCTTAGCCTGTAAATTCCTTTCCAATTTCTCTTAAAACTGTCGGGGTCCTACAAATGCAAAGTCCAAGAGATAGAATCATAGAATCCCCAGTATGGTAACAGGCCATTTGGCCCAACAAGTCCACATCAACTCTCCAATGAGCATCCCACCCAGACACATCTCTGTAACCCTGTATTTTCCATGACTAATGCAGCAAACCTACACATTCCTGGAAACTATGGGCAATTTTCCACTGCCAGTACACCGAACCTGCATATCTTTGTGAATGTGGGAGAAAACTGGAACAGCCGGAGGAAACCCAGGCAGGCACAGGGAAAATGTGCAAAATCCACACAGACAGTCGCCTGAGGGTGGAATTGAACTTGGGTCCCTGGCACTGGGAGGCCACAGTGCTAACCACTGAGCCACCATGCCACCCTATTCCATTGGGATGATTCCATTGCACACAAAACCAGCTCCTGATACATTCACTGATCCCAATTCCATTACAGCATTCTAACTGTTGTAAACAATGATATCTTCATCTAAACCAGATGATTCTGATGGAACTTTAAAATACAAGATTCATGATTCTTCCATTGCTCTCTGCCAATGCAACATCTTCCTGGCCCATATCTTCACTGTACAGGGACCCCCATCCTGCTGTGCCTGGCTAAACTTGGTTAACACCAGGACTGTCCGCATCCTGGAGCTGACAACTAAACAGCACAGTGGGTGTAACATCATGGCAAAGGATCGCCAACGCTTTAAAGGGCAACACCCACATATGATGAGCAAATAAAATGGAATTTCTCTGTGACACAAACAACCAATTCAAGAAAAAAAGGCCTGGCTATTGGAAAGCTGCACATTTGAAGGGTTTCTATGCAGAGGGAGGGAGGGATGAAGCAAAACAGACAAAAGATGCAGTGCAGGTCTATCCAAAGCCACGGATGAAACTGCAGTGCCCGCTCATTAACAGGAGGTAGTTCAGTTTGAACTTCACTCTCTTCAAACATAATTTAAAATTCTGACTCCTACAGCACTTGCCTCCCTGATTCAGGGGTGCCAGGACAATGAACAGTGCAGTGCTTTCGCCAGTTTCAACACTGCAATTCTGGAGCTATTCAAGCTAACCATTGGACTGGGTGACCTGGAAGTACAGAAACAAGTAAAATACCCAGAGCTCTTCCTCTTCGTGTTGGTGTTGTATGTTGTCCTGACCTTTGTCCTCCTGTTGAACATGCTGATCGCACTGATGGGGGAGACCGTGGAGAACATTTCCAAAGAGAGTAAAAACATCTGGAAACTACAGGTATCTCAAAAATGTCTGCTTCTATTATTACAACAGTTTTTCGATCAGGTGAAACTTCTCACAAACTGTTGAACTGGATGATCCTCCAGGCCCAGCCGCTGCTTTCCTGGTAACTCATTCAATTGGCCATCCCTTATTCCCCAAATCAGTCAGCTTGACAAGACCGAGAGGCCCTACACCATCTGTAAGCCCGACTGCAAACCACACACCATCCTATTAACACTGTCCTCTCACTGTCACTGGGTCAAAGTCCTGGGACATCATTCCGAGCAGCATGGCTAGTGTACCTCACCACAGGGATAGCAGTGGCTCATCACCAGACTGGACAATAATGCAGGAGCAATAAATGCCAACTTTGTCAGCAACACCTACATTCCATACAAATAAAGCCTGAAAAACTAACATTGCCTCCCCACAGTCAGCAAGCTGGGTGACCAAAGCAGAAATCCAAGTGCAACACCCTACACTTCCAGACGTAATCCGTGTCTGGACTGGGAATGGGAATGCCAGCCACATTTCCACATCTGAAATGCTAAAGCTTATAGTTTCCCTTCCAACACCTTAACTCTGATCAGTTGGTGCTGGGACCTTCTGGTCAGTGAAAGAAGACTGAAGAGGGCTGAAGCTAATCTGTAAAGCCCTGCATCAGATCAAGCTGCATATTTCCAAAAGAGGCCATCACAGTAACTGAGAGACACTAACTGTACAGTAAAACAGAGCAAATCACCAAGGGGAGCTGTACAACCCCTGGCCTACATTGTCACACTATTAACTAATGAATTAAGCCATTAACAACTTTACATGACAGGACAAAAAAAAAAGATTTTCTCTGACACAAAATAACAATAACAACAACAACTTCTGGAAACCAATTCAAAAACACCTTCTCCTTAAAATTATCCTATGCATTAAGCCAAGCGTTCTTCATTCACTCAATGTAAGCAATGATTTATTGCCCATCGCTAACTGACTTGGAGAAGCTAGTGGTTAGCTACCTTGTTGCATAGCTGTGGCCCAACTGCCAGTGCACGGTGTTGTCAGGGAGCTTGAACTGAAATGAATTGAATTGAATTTATTGTCACGTGAACCGAGGCACAGTGAAAAGCTTTGTCTTGCGAGCAATACAGGCAGATCACAGAGTTAAGTAGCATAGATAAGTAAACAATTAGTAAGCAGCAAACACAAAATCACAGGTACAGATGAATGTTAAGAGTTTGTGAGTCCATTCAGTATTCTGATAACAGTAGGGTAGGAACTGTTGTGAAACCGGCTGGTGCGTGTGTTCAGGCTTCTGTACCTTCTCCCCAATGGTAGAGGTTGTAGAAAAGCATTTCCAGGGTGGGATGGATCTTTGAGAATGCTGGCGGCCTTTCCTTGACAGCAGGCCTGGTAGATGGATTCTACAGATGGGAGGTTGGCCTTCGTGATTCCCCACTCTCTGTAACCATCTCCGATCTTGAATGGTACAGTAGCCATACCAGGTAGTGATACATCCGGACAGAATGCTCTCAATGGTGCACCTATCAATGTCGGCAAAGGTATTCGCTGTTATGCCAAATTCCCTCAGCTGCCTGAGGAAGAAGAGACATTGTTAGGCCTTTGTAACCAGTGCGTCCACATGAAGACGCACATGATTCACAGCAGTGAAGGAATGGAGATTTATTTCAGAGTCAGGATGATGAGGGGTGCTCACCTACATTTGCTGTTCTCTTCTTTCTACATGGAGGAGGTCTGAGGTGGGGACAATGCTGCAGTGCACCTTGTACATGCTGCTGCTACTGTGCAGCAAGAAGGTAACCTGCTTTACATTCCCTCCAATTTTTCTTGCTGCTGCATGGATCTCAGAAGGTCATACACAGCAGCAGCTCCTGCAATTAGAAGTCAATGTGAACACATTGTAATCAGAGTGCAAGACCCTGAGCAACCATGTAGCTTATTGGGAAGATGGAAGGTGGTATATTGCTTTATTTTCCTCCACAGGATATAGAACAGCATAGTACAGAACAGGCCCTTTGGCCCTCGATGTTGCACCAACCTGTGAGCTAATCTAAGCCCATTCCCCGACACTATCCCTTTACCATCCATGTGCTTATCCAAGGATTGTTTAAGTCTCATTAATGTGGCTGAGTTAACTACATTAGCAGGTAGGGCATTCCACACCCTTACTACTCTCTGCGTAAAGAACCTGCCTCTGACATCTGTCTTAAATCTATCACCCCTCAATTTGTAGTTATGCCCCCTCGTACAAGCTGACGACATCATCCTAGGAAAAAGACTCTCTCTGTCTACCCTATCTAATCCTCTGATCATCTTGTATGTCTCTATCAAATCACCTCTTAGCCTTCTTCTTTCCAATGAGAACAGACCCAAGTCTCTCAGCCTTTCCTCATAAGACCTTCCCTCCATACCAGGCAACATCCTAGTAAATCTCCTCTGCACCTTTTCCAATGCTTCCACATCCTTCCTGTAATGGGCCGACCAGAACTGTATACAATATTCCAAGTGCGGCCGCACTAGCGCTTTGTCTAGTTGCAGCATGACATTACGGCTCCAGAACTCAATCCCTCCACCAATGAAACCTAACACACCGTATGTCTTCTTAACAGCACTATCAACCTGGGTGGCAACTTTCAGGGATCTATGTACATGGACATCAAGTTCCCTCTGCACATCCACACTACCAAGAATCTTTCCATTGACCCAGTACTCTGCCTTCCTGTTATTCTTCCCAAAGTGAATCACCTCACATTTAGCTGCATTGAACTCCATTTGCCACCTCTCAGCCCAATTCGGCAGTTTATCCAAGTCCCCCTGCAACCTGCAACATTCTTCCACACTGTCCACTACTCCACCGACTTTAGTGTCATCTGCAGATTTACTAACTCATCCACCTTTGCCTGCATCCAAATCATTTATAAAAATGTCAAACTGCAGTGGTTCCAAAACAGATCCGGGCTGAATATTTTCCATCAACCACCACTCGCTGCCTTCTTTCAGAAAGCCAGTTTCTAATCCAAACTGCTAAATCACCCTCAACTCCATGTCTCTGCATTTTCTCCAACAGCCTACCATGTGGAACCTTATCACAGGCTTTACTGAAGTCCATGTATACCACATCAACTGCCCTAGTCTCATCTAAATGCTTGGTCACCTTCTCAAAAAACTCAATGAGGTTTGTGAGACACGACCTGCCCTTGCCGAAACCATGTTGACTATCTGAAATCAAATTGTTGCTTACTAGATGATTACAAATCCTATCTCTTATAATCCTTTCCAAAACCTTTCCTACAACAGAAGTAAGGCTCACTGGTCTATAATGACCTGGGTCATCTCTACTGCCCTTCTTGAACAAGGGCACAACATTTGCAATCCTTCAGTCCTCTGGCACTAAACTGTAGACAATGACGACTCAAATATCAAAGCCAAAGGCTCCAACATCTCCTCCCTAACTTCCCAGAGAACCCTCGGATTAATCCCATTTGGCCCAGGAGACTTATCTACTTTCACTCCTTCTAGAATTGCTAACACCTCCTCCATACTAACCTCAATCTTTTCAATTTGAATAGCCCATATCTTGTTCTTCTCCTCTACAATATTCTCCTTTTCCTAAGTGAAGGCAGATGAGAAATATTCATTTAGCACGTCTCTGATCTCAATAGGGTCCACACACAACTTCCAACTTCTGTCTTTGACTGGCCCTATTCCTACCCTAGTCATCCTTTTATTCCTCACATACCTATAGAAAGTTTAGGGTTCTCCTTTATTCTATTTGCTAAAGACTGTTCATGTCCATGTCCTCTCCTTGCTCCTCTTAACGCTCTCTTTAAATCCTTCCTAGCTAATCTGTAACTCTCTATCACCTCATCTGAAGCATCTCGCCTCAACATCACATAAGTCTCCCTCTTCCACTTAACAAGAGATGCAATTTCTGTCGTAAACCACCGTTCCCTTACCTTATCACCTCCTCCCTGCCTGACAGGGACATACCTATCAAGGACACACAATATCTATTCCTTAAACCAGCTCCACTTTTTGATCGTCCCCATCCCCTGCATTTTGCTACCCCATTCTATGCCTCCTAAGTGTTGCCTAATCACATTATAATTGCCCTTCCCCCATCGATAACTCTTGCCCTGTGGCATGTACCTATCCCTTTCCATCGCTAAACTAAATGTAACTGAATTATGGTCACTCTCTCCAAAGTGCTCACCTACCACTAAATCAAACACCTGACCCGGTTCATTACCGAGCACCAGATCCAGTGTGGCCTCCCCTCTTGTCGGCCCTTTGACATACTGTGTCAGGAAATCCTCCTGTACACATTGGACACAAACTGATCCATCCAACGTACTAGAGTTATAGCATTTCCAGTCAATGTTGGGGAAGTTAAAGTCCCCCACAACGACCATCCTGTTCCTTTCACTCCTGCCCAGAATCGATTTGCCAATCCTCTCCTCCACATCCCTGGAACTCTACGGAGGCCTAGAAAAAGCTCCCAGCAATGTGACCTCTCCTGTCACGTGTGTGTCCTCATTAAATGTTCTTTCAGCCACCATTACGCTGTCCTTGAGTAACAAAGCCACACCTTCCCCTCTTTTACCGCCTTCCCTGACCTTAATGAAAGATCTAAACCCTGGAACCTGCAACATCCATTCCGGTCCCTGCTCTATCCATGTCTCCGAAATGGCCATAACGTCGAAGTCCCATGCTGCAAGCTCATACGTTATTTCGGATCCGTCCAGCGTTGAAGTAGACACACTTCAAACCAGCGTGTTGTCTGCCAGCACGTTCCTGTGACTGAAATTCTGTCCCTGTCCTCCCTTCTCTCATCCTCCTGTGCACTGGAACTACACCATAGGTTTCCATCGCCCTGCTGAGCTAGTTTAAAGCCACCCGAATAGCACCAAACATCCCACCCAGGATATTAGTACCCCTCTGGTTCAAGTGAAGACTGTCCTGTTTGTACAAGTCCCACCTTGCTCAGAAGGAGCTCCAGTTATCTAGGTACCTGAAACCCTCCCCCCTGCACCATCCCTCCAGGCACCTGTTCAGCTGATATCTCTCCCTAGTCCTTGCCTCGCTATCACGTGGCACATGTAATAAACCAGTGATAACAACTCTGTTGGTACCAGCGCTCAGCTTCCCCCCTAGCTCCCTGAAATCCTGCCTTACATCCCTATCCCTCTTTCTACCCGTGTCGTTGGTACCTACATGGACCATGACTTGGGGCTGGTCACCCTCTCCCTTCAGGACCCCAAAGACATGATCCAAGACATTAGGGACCCTGGCATCTGGGAGGCAACACACAAACCATCAGTCTCTTTCGTTCCCTACAAACCTATCTGACCCTCTCACTATCACATCCCAATGACTAACATTCTCCTCCTTTCCCTCCTTCCCTTTTGTGCAACAGGGACAGACTTGGTGCCAGAGACCTGCCCCCTAGTGCATGCTGCTGGTAAATTGACTCCCAACAGTATTGAAAACGGTTTACTTGTTTTTCAGGGGAACGACCACAGGAGATCCCTACACTGTGGATATGGAGGTCACTTGCCCAGCCTTTATTGCTCCTCAACACAATGGCTTGCTAGGACATTTTCCCAGGGCAGTTCAGTGACTACCGGTGGGTCTAGAATCGTATGTTCAGCAGACCAGACAAGAACAGCACATTTCCTTCCCCTGAAGGAAGTGAGTGAATCAAATTATCAACCAATGATTGCCATCGTGGGCAGAGAGTCACTGGTGCGAGCTTTACATGTTGCATTTATTCATCAAATTTCATAGACAACCAGCTGGCAAAGTGGTATTGGAGTCCCTGGCTCCATAGCATTAGTGGGGGATCTCTGGATTACTTGTGCAATGCCTAGTAATCAGTGTGCAAATCAAGCTGGCTGCTTTATCCTGGAGCGTGTTGGGAATTTCTTGAACACGCTGGTAGGCAAGCACCAAGTGTTCCACAACATTCCTGATTTGGACTTTGTAAACAGGAGGTGGGCTTTAGAGAGAGACACGAAAAGGAGTTACTCACTGCAGGATTCCAGGTCTCAGAGCTGTTCACGTTGCCACTGTTATTCCTGATGAAGGGCTTTTGCCCGAAACGTCGATTTTCCTGCTCCTCAGATGCTGCCTGAACTGCTGTGCTCTTCCAGCACCACTAATCCAGAATCTGGTTTCCAGCATCTGCAGTCATTGTTTTTACCCACTGTTAGACAGCCAGTCCAGTTTAATTTTAACTTAATATTGCTGTGGTGCTATGTTAATGCACTCAAACGGGTCAAAAACTGGAGAATTGTTGGTTTTTCTTAAGTGCAGGAAACTAATGGTGTATTTATTTTAACTTGTTCCTTTCCCTCAATGGCCACATTGATTAGAGAGCAAGAACCATTCTGAATCTGGAGAAGTTTTTGCCAAAGTATCTGAAGGAGAAATTTCAACTGGGAAAAACATTTCACGGCAAGAGATACATCAGGTAAAACATGATGTTATTGATGTAGCACACCACCAGATTCATAGGAAATACTGCACTTGGGTGTGAAGGTGGTCTTTTAAAGGGGATGTTTGTGTCTTCTCTAAAGCCCCTCCAAGTGTAATGGGGAGAACAAATCCTACTACAGAAGGGAAAAAGCTCCCCCCAGTCCCCAATACTCTTCAGCAATAAGAATGCCATTAAAGAGTGGGCAGAATTTAATATCCTTTTCTTGGAGTAAATATCTTAAGACTCAGTGCGGGTCTTTTTAATTATTTTTGGGGATATGGGTGTGGCATTGAAGGCCAGAATTCTATTGGCCCATAAGGAGCTGAAAATGTGTTGCTGGAAAAGCGCAGGTCAGGCAGCATCCCCAAAACATCAATTCTCCTGCTCCTTGGATGCTGCCTGACCTGCTGCGCTTTTCCAGCAACACATTTTCAGCTCTGATCTCCAGCATCTGCAGTCCTCACTTTCTCCATAATGAGCTGCCCTGGGATATGGGGGCGAAGGGTAAGCTGTCTTCTTGAATGTCTACAATCCAAGTCTGCTGCTGGTGCAGCCCACGATCCTCTCTAAAGCAGGTGCCCTGGGACACTGACCCAGCAAAAGAGGAACGATGGATTTCACAACCGCAGGATACCCAACGTCTTTTATAGCAGATACATTTGACATCATTGCTGTAATACAGGGAGTATGCCAGCTAGTGTGCGTAAAACAAGCTCACAAGAAATCATACAGGAGGAGTTGAGGGACACTTTTAAAGGAGAGATATTGGCTGGAACACAAGGGGCATTCTCTTCCTTGGAGGGGGGGGGGGGGGGGTGGGATGGAGGGAGGGGAGTGTAGTTACTGGGCTCAACAGGGCAGATACAGGAAATGAGAGAGAGGCCATTTAAGACAGAGCTAAGGAGAAACTTATATACCTGAAGATGAGAAATATTTACACCCAGAGTGTGATAAGCCTGTGGAATTCATTACCACAGAAAATGGTTGAAGCTGTAATATTCTTTTCAAGGAGGTAGCTATAGGTGGGTAATAGTGAGAGGGTGGGACTAAAGTATTGAGCTCAATGAACTGCCATGAGGGAGCAATTGTCCTACTCCCGCTCCTATCAAGTTGGCTCGTTTTAAAATTCAAATCATTTCTCAAACCAGGATCAAAGAAGTTAACTGGACAAAATGGAACACCAGTCTAGTTCGCATTAATGAAGACCCAGGTAACGATGAGGAAGGTAAGTAGTGACTGTCAGCCAGATGGCTGCCTCTGATCGATCATCAAGATACAATTTTATTAAGTGTCTTGACACAATCTCTTATTTAGTGTTGTTTAATGATGTTCAATCTGAAAAGGAATCTCCATTTTATCATTAAGAGTCAGTGTACAAAAGCAAGATAGTCACATTAATCTCTAATAAAGCACTAGTCACACAAAATACCAAGTGCAATTTCGGCCACCACACAAGGATTGCAAACCTTTGGAGTTGGCACACAGAAGATTTACCAGAGGGATTCCAAAAAAGTGGGGCTTGACTTCAAGTGTGGAGAGAAACTGGGCTTAACTTTTCCTTTGCAGGGAGGGGGATGAGGGTGGACAGAGTTAGAGGACTTTACTGGATGTAACTTTGAGCTGGAAGGGTCGTTTTCAGACATTTCATCACCACACTACATAATATCATCAGTGAACCTCCAGCTGAAGCACTGGTGGCATGGCCTGTTAGCTACATATGTGTTTACATTTCCTTGGGTTGGTAATGTCATTTCCTGTGATTACATCATTTCCTGATATTTTTCTCAGGGGATGGTAAATGGGATCCAAGTCAATGCATTTGTTGATAGAGTTCTGTTTGGAATGCCAAACTTCTAGTCTCTGTTTGACTTGTCCTATGATGGAGGTGTTGTCCCAGTCAAAACGGTGTCCTTCCTCTTCTATACATAAGGATACTAGTGAAAGAGGGTCACGTCTTTTTGTGGCTATTTGATGTTCACGTACTCTAGTGGCTAGTTTTTTGCCTGTTTGTCTAATGTAGCGTTTATTAGAGTTCTTGCAGGTAAGATAGACACTTGCCCTGGAGCACGTTCAGAAGAGATTCACAAGTATGGTCCCAGGAATGAAAAGCTTAACATATAAGGAACATGGAGGACTCTGGGTTTATATTGTATTGACTCTAGAAGGAGGATGAGGGGAACCTAATTGAAACACGCACATAAGTGAAAGGACTGGAAGAGTAGATATTGGGAAGATGTTTCGATTGGTAGAAGACACTAGGATCAAAGGGCACAGCCTTAGAGTAAAGGGAAGACCTTTCAAAATGTAGAGGAGAAACTTCTTCAGCTAGAATTCATTGGCATAGATGGCGGCGGGTGGGGGTAGGTTACCAAGTATATTTAAAAACGGAGATAAATGAGTTCTACAGTAGCAAGGAGATCAAGGGTTATGGAGAGGAAGTAGGAGAATAGGGCTGAGAAACTTAAATCAGCCATGATTGATTAGCCGAATGTCTGCTCTGTCTTGGAGAGATGAAGAATGGCGGAAACATATTCTGTAACAAACTTTTAAAGAGGAATCAAACAGAGGCATTGGAGAAAAAGAGCTAGCACAGGGACAAATGGGCCAAGTGGTCACTACATTTGCTGTATGATTCAGATTCTAGCTCATTGCAAGAGATACAGCACTTTGGCATGTGGGTCAAGGGTATCAATACATTCATTATTTCAGTGTCAAAATCTCTTCTGTCACATTAGCAAAAATGTCTTGGCATGGAAGTATCTTTTCTTACAGTCTCTAATGTATGTTGTTTTTTTTTTTTTTTAAGATGATCACACAGTACATCACTCATTGCGACCGAGAAGAACCTCTTTCAGAAGGCCATTACACTTGTGGGGTAGGAGAAAATGGAATCATGGCTCCCCCCCAGACAGGAAGCAGCAACAGGAGGACCTTCAATCAAATGTGGAGATGATTTCTCCACAAGATGCATCACAAATTTGAGGATAAGACATTGTAAGGAAGTATGCAAAGTGGAGATGCAATGATGGAACTAGTTTATCCCGAAATATTTCACCTCACTAAATAGTGATAACTTGACCTGTTTCTGGACAGAAGGCATGAGCAATAAATGCTGCCTAGCAAGTGATGCCCTCATGCAGTGACTGAATAAAGAAAACAATTCAAACTCTATTTCTGAAGCGAGTGCACAAGTTTCAGGTTGAACTTCCAAAGCAATCCTGAGGAAGTATCAATTTCCAATGAAAGTTCAATACATTAAAAAAAAAATCAAAGGGTATTATTCAAGTATCTAGCCCATATTCTTCTCTCAAAACACCATCCAAAAAAAGTTTGTCATTGTTACAAAAAAAATAAAAATGCATAATTGGCTCCTGATGAAGAGCTTATGCTTGAAACATTGACCCTGATGCTGCCTGACCTACTGTGCGTTTCCAGCACCACACTGTTTGACTCTGATCTTCAGCACCTGCAGTCCTCACTCTCTCCTAGCAGTGGAAGCAGTAGAGTCTGGTATGACTCTTCGGTTCTGAAGGGGAATCTGTAGACTTCTCCCCACATATGCCACCAGACTCGTTCAGTCTCTTTAGCACTTTGGTTTTCCTGCCAAAAACCAATTGGCTACTTGTGTGCTCCCCACAGTTGATGAACAGTAATGATCTGGATTAGACCGCCTGAAATAGTGGCGTGAGCAGATTAAGTGGTAACGTTAAACATAAAATTACACATGAAAAAGGGAATATTTGCAGAAATCTGAGAACGAACAATGAGGTCAAATAAGGAGTTGGTATAGGTAGTGGAGTAGATGGCCCCCTGTACTGTATGATTCTAGCTCATTATACACATGCAATACTTTGTACCTGTGACACAAATGTGAGCTTTTTATACCCTCACTGTGTAGGATGGATAAGTTGAACTATTAGAATATTTCACATTTGAGATAACTTTTAACCAGTGTGCACAGTGCTTATGGGGTGTGGCTTAATTATTTAAACAAAAAAAGCTAGTAAGAGGAGGAGGTACCAGTGCAAATCTGAATTGGAGGGGCAGTTAGGCAGAGCTCCTGATAGTCAGTCCTGCTTGATGTATGTTCAGGAAACCAGATGTGAAAGTGCACAAGTGGGCCTTACAAGAGAGAAAAAAACTAGCCATTCCAAAAAATCTGTCCATAATGATTCTGACCCTCCAAGAGAAACAAAACCTTGATCATTCACTCTCTACTGATCCACAACACTGCATTGCTTCCCACATTAAGTCAAAAGACCACAATTTGTTAATATGGACTGTGTTCTAAACTTGAAGCTTCATTCAGTGTCAGCTAATGCTTGATTTTTACAAGTCATGGTATGGAATGACTGTGTAATTCTACAAACCCAATGCTTTAATCAATACATTTACCATATTTTCCCCAAGGTGGTAAAAACAATGACTGCAGATGCTGGAAACCAGATTCTGGATTAGTGGTGCTGGAAGAGCACAGCAGTTCAGGCAGCATCCAAGGAGCAGCGAAATCGACGTTTCGGGCAAAAGCCCTTCATCAGGAATAAAGGCAGAGAGCCTGAAGGGTGGAGATCAAGCTCTCTGCCTTTATTCCTGAAGGGCTTTTGCCCGAAACTTCGATTTTGCTGCTCCTTGGATGCTGCCTGAACTGCTGTGCTCTTCCAGCACCACTAATCCAGAATATTTTCCCCAAGCCCAACCTTCCCAACATTTAAAATGTACAAAAATGAGAGAAAAACATGATTCAAAATGACAATGTTGGAACTACCCATCAGCTGTGATAAGAGGATACATTAAATATCACAGACTATAACCCTCAGGAATGGAGGCAAGACCCATTAGAGTTTGTGCACAATTAATCCAGTTATGCGGCCCACTTTAATCTCATTTAAAGCAAGTATTTGGACTATTGCCTATTTCGTGAGTGAGTGAGAGTGACTGTGAGAGAAAAAAGGTGCCCACACTGCAACCTTTCCTGTGAAAACCCAGCCTCCGATCACCAGAAACAAACAGCCAGTACCATCTCCAGTCTGGTTACTGCACCAGCTTTCAAAAAGATACAATTTCAACATTCAGCTTCTGTTTAGATGTGCAAATATTTTTATTCTTCAAAATGTAGGTCTACATTAGTATACAGAGTTTTCATATTGAATTTGATATATCCTCCAACAGCAAGAACTGCTCACCATCCACATTTCCACTTCTGAAAACATTGTAAAACATATACCAGTTAGTGTTGAGCTTTTCCCAACATGGAGGGAAAATTAGAAGTTTTTAAAGCCTCTCGATTTTATTTCTACAAATTTAAGAAGCTAGGTCATACATGGTGAAGTTTCAAAGATCAGCATCAGACAGTGACCATTTCTTCAAATAAGATACCAAAGGATGCCCGTAGGGACACATTTGTGGAAGTGCCAATTGTTGCATTATCCTTCCCATTGGTATCTTTGGTTAGACTCAGCTTCTCAGTGTAGCAACGGAACAAGAAATTGGTACTCTACAATCACTCCTGTTAGTTAATACTGGTTCAGCCCCAGCACTAGAGTTAAGTGTCTTGGACAGAGTCATTAACAGAGCTTCAATGGTTATTCAAGCTGTCTACACATTGGCTAACTTCTTGGTCCAGCAGGAGGAACAGCTTTGCCACTGGAGGCTGGGGAGTCGTCCAAAAGAGAGCTGCCACTATCCACACCTCTGCTGACAGCAGGGTTACTTAGAAATGGACAGGCTGTATTCTCTGCACACCTAGCCAACCAGGACAGTGCTGGGGTAGAGAAACTAGAGCACATACACAAGCCTCTGGGCATGAAGGACAGACAGAAAAATAAGGATGCATTTTGGCGGAGGGATTGCTGATAAATATATCACTTGAACTCAAGCAATTTAAAAACGAATTCTCAGATTGGTAAAAACATTGTTGGCTGAGATTACCTACTGCATGGAAACAAGCCATTTAGCCGGTTAAGTCCACACTGACCTTCTGAAGAGTTACCCACCCAGATCCATTTCCCTTCCCTATATTTACCCCTGACTAATGCACCTACCACTATGGGCAATTTAGCATGGCAAACCCACCCTAGCCTGCCACATCTTTGTGACTGTGGGAGGAAACCCATGCAGACACAGGGAGAATAAGCAAACTCCACACAGACCAGTCACCAGAGCTGGAATCGAACCTGGGCCCTGATGCTGTGAGGCAGCAGTGCTAACCACTGAGCTGCCCTATATCCCATTAAAACGGGATAAGTTTTTAAAAAAATACTTGGTAGATGTTCAGTATCCAGGGGCAAGAACAGGTTGCAATTGGTGAGTTGACTTAGCTCAGGTCAGCTGGATGACATCATCCCAATCCAAAGAACACTGCTCACCAAGATCAGTCAGTGGCAAAAACACACAGTTGAATCAGTAGATGATTTTTAAAAATCCAGTGGCACAGCGAGGTCAGCATCTCAATGGAACAGGAGACCCCAGATTGTATGAGGAGGAGCTTGTCTGAGGTGGGGGGGGGGGCTGCACAAAGTCTGAAAGATGCAGAGTTTAGTTTACAAGGAAACTATTAGAAGGGAAGGGAACAAAGTACTTCACACAAATCATTTCTTTATATATGCACAAGAATGTGGGGGTAGAAGAAATGCTTAAAAAATGAAAAAAGGTGCTACCTCCCTTTGGAGAAGAGTTCTCACAGTAGTGGTTCAGCTTCAGAAATTGGCACTCTACAGGTGGAGGCCACAGCCTTTGTCTGTCGAAGTCCACCTGTGCACATCTACTCCAAACACATCCTATCCCTAGCTAGGAGTCCATCAGGTGCAGCTTTTCATCAGTAACTCTGCCAACTGCAACATCTTCTGCAGCCAGATCGAGTTTACCCGTAAGCACATTTAAAAAGCAGCTTATATTTATCTTTTGTTTCAGGAATACAGCAGCAGTCTCCTCCACAGTGGGCAAATACATTATTCAGCTGAGCTCTGAGGAGGTACCCTTTTCACATTGCAGCAAAGAAAAAAAATACACGTTCATTAGAATTAGCACAGGGCAGTTCAAACAAAAACACACTAAGAGGCTTCATAAATTATCAGAAGAGGCACAGGTTCCATCGCAGTATGGTCACTGGATACTGAAACCATTCAAACTATAGAAAACACATTCAATAAATATGCTTGGGATTTGACACACTTTGTTCCATCACCTCAAATTGCTCCTGCCTCTGCCAGTAATACATCTATAAATTATCAACACCAGCTCTCGACACTTGAAGCTTGCGAAAGTAATACCTGGAAGTTCAATGCACTGCTTTCTTCAAAGTGGAAGTTGGCAGATTAGTTCAACTTCACAGAACTATTGCTCAACTTTACTGAAATCCTGGAGGAAAAATATCGTGCAATAAAGGATTTCACATTTCCAGCAACATTAAAACCCTGGGGTGACATCACAGCACACCCTCTGCTGAGATTCACATCTCAGAAAAGTCTGTTGTTAAGTGTGAGACACTAGGACACAAATTAGAGACAGCAATTTGTTTCCCATTGAATATCGCTTACAAACCAATTTGAAAATCTGTCACTAAAGTTTCTTCGTCAAAAATCAAAAACACTGGA
Organism: Chiloscyllium plagiosum; assembly: GCF_037043375.1. Lineage (NCBI taxonomy): Eukaryota > Metazoa > Chordata > Chondrichthyes > Orectolobiformes > Hemiscylliidae > Chiloscyllium > Chiloscyllium plagiosum. The sequence goes on along the minus strand of NW_028270169.1, from coordinate 6,058,784 downwards.
TGGCACTTGAGCTACTTTAGTAGGGTCACAACTGTAAATGCTGCAAAATACTGGTTTGGAGTAAAACTGATTTCTACAGCAAGGCCACACATTTACCTATAGTTATTATTACACTGGTGATAAAAATCAATTAAATAGGATGCTCAGATGCTTGGTCGGCATTACAAGTCCAACTTTGCCTGGTGTGCAGCGAAGCAACCTCCCACCCATTATGAGACAATGTCATCAAAAACACCCACTACTATTTTAATAGCCCTGCTTCTGATCAAACTTCAGCCCTACTGACTACCAAACCCAAAAGAACATGGTCATTTCTGTGCTCTTTGCCAGAATATTTTAGCATATTGATGCAAAAAAAAAAGGGACATGGAAAAAGACAGTGCCCTTCACCAACCAGTTGAATAAAGAATTGCCACTAAAACCTGCGAATGACTTTTATAGGCCAGTCTTCACAGCTCAAAACACTTGGCAGCCACAATGAAAATTGGAGATGGCATAAGGTCACTGTGCATTTGAGTAATGGACATTGGAAAGTTTCAGAGAAAGTTATTAGATATTGAAATCTAGTGACAACACTGAATCTAACGGTAAAACAGATTCTACCATTTCAACCATCACAAAGTCTAAAAAAAGTCTTCCAACAGCTAGAAAATGGAGCTCCATTAAATTCTGTTCTGAAAGTTATCCAACTCAGCAGAGAAAAGGACTGTATCAGAGATGGTATTGGACTGCAGCCATGATTTCTCAGAGTGAATTAACTGAATGCACAGGCTGAAAACAGAACTTGAACAGTTCAAGAACCAGAAGCTCTGGTTTTATTAACATGCAGATACAAAACAAAATGAGCATGAAGAACCCCAAAACAAAATTTTATCAAATTTTATCTATTGAGCAGTTCTTTTATGTAGTGGCTATTAATCTAGTTTTTCAAAATTTATGAAACTGATTTTTCCTACAATGCTCATTTCACAGGAGGGAAGTGTTCAGAAATGGTTTCGGAGAAAAGTGTTACTTCTCATTTTCCTCAGTGCGCGTGCATGTTGGGGTGGAGGGGGTGAGAAGTCAGCACGCAAAAGGTAATAACAATATGCCACACAGTTACTAAATAGCCACCATCCATGGACATTGTGAAGTATTCCAACAGGCACCATTCTAGGTTTACTGACAGCCTTAAATGCTGCAGGACTCTTAAATGATAACCTGACTGAGCTTTAACAGTGACTCCAGTCACAAAACATTTAATCGCATATCTAATCAACACCAGTAAAGCTTTGAAGCCCTGAAAGGCTGTGGGCTGAGGGGGAAAACAAATTCTTTAAGCCCTGAACTACACACATCTAAAAATATTAAATAAAATATTGTCTACTTTTTCTGTTGCTTAGAGAACTTCTTGAGAATTGTTACCCACCAATAGCTTTGTGCTAAAAATGATGCCATCTTTCTAATTCCAAACCATTGTAAGAGCTCTGAAGGGAGCAAAGACTTAAGGCTTTTCAATGGGCTTTTGAGGGAGACCAATGACTTACAGATGTCAACAGCATCACTCGTACACAAATGTTGCTACTCAGACCCTCACTAACAGGCAACATTCATACAGAATTATTACACTTTCTTTAAGTTACAGTAGTATAGCAATATTCAGCCAGTGTATGGAAAAGTAAAACTGCATTCAATGCATTTGTTGCCAAACTTATCAAATCATTTTAATTGCAGATAAAAGGCCTTTGTTTTCAAGGAGCAGCAGGATAAAAACACCAAGCCTTCCAGGTCGCGTAGTATGAAAAGTATTTCATGCATATGAAAGTCACAAAGTGTATTCCAAAGGAATGTCTGATGGTCAGAAATAGCAGCTGCATAAATAGATTCTTAATAATGACCCATTTAGTTGATAGAGTAGGGAAACAAAATCAAATATTTTCTGCAGTTAAAAGGAACTCATGATTCTAGCGTTTAAGGGAATCTTTTCAATTTCCTCCCCTTTAATTCTCTGAAAACCAATTTGATTTATTTTTGAGAGATAACTGTATTAGTGTTAACATTCCTCTGGCATCTTTTTGCCATCAGTTCCTTCTCCTAGTGTTGGGTCAGATAGCAAGTGCCATAGGTATATTCTAATTAACCTGCTCAGTTGCTCAGACACACCTCTGCAGAAGGGGGGACTCAAACTCAGGCCTTCTGGGTCAGAGGGACATATCGCTGCACTAGAGCAGTGCCTTCTGGTTCATATCATTTGACATTGTACATCGCTGTAGACACTGATTCTTTCAGCATGCACAAGGACTTACCAGCAGGTGTCAGTGGAGAGCAAGCAGGACTGGAGATCTGCTTAACGTTACCCCAGGACAGCTAGTGATCGGCAATGCAACTGAGCATCTTTGCACCTGATGGTTTGTGCCCTGGGGGAGAAGTCAAACTTAAGATAAATCTCTTCCTCGAGACAAGTTTCACACCCCAGTCTGTTGCTGACTCCACGCATGACCCCCATTTAATAAAATTGGGCATTTTGCCCAAACAAATCATTTTCATGTGATTAACACCAGCAAGGCCAGCATTCACTGTCAATCCTCAAGTATCTGAAGGTAGGGTTCCTCCAAAAGACTTTCTTTCTGATAATTTGAGATGCTATTGAGTGACACGCGAAGCCAAAACTGCAAACAAGGACAAATCTGATAACAGCAGGCCTCTGTCCAACAGGACATGAGTGAACCAACTGTGTTTTTTTAAAAACAGTTTTGTGGTCACTTAGTGCAAACATACAAGCTGCAAATTAAATTTCATCCCAGCCACCCTAAGCACTGGAGTTCTTAAAAGCAAATATTTCTAAATCTACACAGACAAAATGAATCAGGAGCAAGGGCTTTGAGTAGGCATGAGTGTGTTGCTGGAAAAGCACAGCAGGTCAGGCAGCATCCAAGTAGCAGAATAATTGATGTTTCGGGCAAAAGCTTGGCAAGTCTTGAGCTCAAGGTTTGGAGTGAGAGACAGACATCTGGGCTTTAACTTCAAACTAAAACTGGTATCTTCATATTATTTAGGATTAATAAAGTGAATACTGCAGATGCTGGAGATCGGAGTGGAGAGTGTGGTGCTGGAAAAGTACAGGTCAGGCAGAGGTGCTGGAGAATAGACATTTCGGCCTTAAGACCTTAGTCAGGGCTGATGAAGGGCTTATGCCTGAAACGTCGATTCTCCTGCTCCTCAGGTGCTGCCTGACCTGCTGCACCTTTCCAGCACCCCACACTTATTTGGGATTGTCTATGTCAAATCTTTCAGGAGGATGAATACATTTTTCCCCCTAAAATGTCAGACCCGACAGCATGCACTGAACAACAGGATGCAAATAATTCTTTCAAACACCCAACAGATGTTGATCATTTTAGGTAATGGATGCACTTCCCTCAAAGCGCATCTTGGATTAGATCACACCACACAATGTGGGGACTCCACTGGTGTGACAGAACCTGCTGCCCCACTTCATTCTCAACAACAAAATCGCCAACTGCAGGGCTCTCCAGCAAGCTCTTGCCAGACAAAAGGGAGCTGGCTGTTAGAGATGGGATGAACAGTGCTACACTTATCAAATAAAATCACCATAAAACTCACTACTTAATCTGCAGTGATGGCTCTTCACTTTACTTTAAAACTGAGGCCAATTTTCATCCAAAATTACTGGAAAAAAACAAACAGCTCTGTAGATTTAAATGAATTTTCAATTTGTCACTTTTTCAGCTATAATAATGAACATTTCTCCCCCCAGTGACAACTCTGAAAATGGATCTATCCGGGTTAAAAAGAGAACTCTGCAGTTCAGAGATCACAAAGCCTGCAACAAGGCAGCAGCAAAAGGCGATACAAGTCGAAAGAGAGGGGGAGTTGGGAATCACTAAAGAAACGTTGAGTGCGCGCACAATCCACATCATAAGGGGCTCCAACATCTCAACAACTGCCAATAGGGACAACTGTGGGGCATTACACTAAAGCACTGAATGCCCGTGAGTGACACATGGACACAAACCAGATAATTCAGTAGTTGCCAACAGCTCTTCACACCCTTCCCTTCAACTCAGATTCTGGAACTGCAGATGTCCTTTTGAAAGATTGCATCTGTTTTGCATTCTTTCCCTTCCCTCTAATCCTGTCACTGAAACCAGTTTCTAATCACACATCAAGGTGGTGGTTAAACACAGACTTCAATCTTGTGGAAATACCCTTCCTCACAGAGGCAACAGAAGGAAAAAAAGGCGACCTGCAAAAGAAGTTTTCCAAACTAGACAGAAAAAAAAACACTGACAAGTTTGGCAATCAAAGGCATTAACACAAAACAATCAAAAATTGCTGTTAAGACTAACTAGAGCACCACAGTTACTTGAACTCAGTTCATCTGTACACAGGGTGATGAACATGACCATTCTGATGAAGATTTGGTTCTGGACCTCGGCTGACGGGGGGCCTGTGGATTTTCCCCAACATCCCCATAGTCTGATCCCTAAAGCAGGAGTTCTGGTAGTCCCCACCCAGGTAATCCACAGTCTGCAGGACATTGGTTTGGCTGGAGGAACCAGCTCCAGCTCGAAGAGGAGTCCCCGCCACACAGTCCACTGGGCCAGAGGCTCCTCCATGAAACACCATGCCCAGGTCCTGGGACCCAGAGCTGTCGCTGTTGGGAGTCGGAAGGATATTGTTCCATATTGGCTGGAAGTACTGCCCATTGGAATATGGCAAAGCCCCCTGGATTCCATTGACTGGGGGAGATGGCGACAATTTATCACCATGAACTCTCAGATTATAAGGCTGGCCCAGGTACAGCTCGGCAGGGTAACTCAATGTCTTGCTAGTCAACCCTGCAGCAGAAATCTCTCTGTGGAACTTGTTGGGATGCCCAGTGCCAGTGTCTCTAGTCAGATGTTGCAACTGTGCCAACTGGTGCTGGTGCCATGTGGCAGAATCTATGTCATTCTGGTAGGCTGCTTGCATCCTGTTCATATTGCCCATGGCAATGCTGCCAGGGGCAATGGCTGTCATGGCGATGGCTGGGTCCCCTGGGTTCACAATGCAGGGGGGCAGGTGACCTGGCACACCATGACCAGACACCCTAGTGCTAGCGTGAATCAACACATTGCGGCTGATGGGGCTGGGGTTGGCGATCTGTCCCTCACAGACTGAGGTAGTGGTAAGGCCCGCACTGGCCTGGCACATCTGGTATATCTGGTGCACAATGCTGTTCAAGTCAGAGGGCCTGTTCTGCTGCAGGTTAGCAGCCATGGAGAGTGGAATAGTTGAGGTAGACACCGTGACGTTGGGAGGGGCATCCCCGTCCGGGCGCATCTTCCGGTATCCATGTAAACCCGGTTGTAGCAGCATGTTTTGCGGGTGGGATAAAGTGCTAGGTGCAGCATAGGGAGCAGACGGGGGGTTCATGTCTGGCAGCAACCTTGCGCGGGTTCCGTCAAAGTCTTTCACAATCCTCTTCGTGGGCAGCTTGACAATTGCAAGTAAACCACGGTTCGAGCTAGCCTGAGAAGGGTAGGGACTGAATCGCTGGCCCAAAGTATCCAAACCGTTCACCGTACGACGAAGGTGTTTTCTTTGTGGTACTTTGACACTATTTGGAAAGATTTTTATGGTGAGTGGATTGTTGGCAACTTTCTTAGCATATGCATCCAATTCTGCTGGGGTTGGGTACTGTGCAGATCTCATCTTTTGCGTATTTTCCCCTATAAAAACGCAAAAGAGACACGTTAGTGATCTGGGTAATCAAGACGAACGTCAGTGTTACATAGAATCATTAGTCAAAAGAAGCTCAACAGGTAGACAGAGAGAACAGATCATTTTAATCTTCCTAGTTCTGAGGCAGGGCTTCAAAGTGAAAACCTGGCAGAATTGGACTGCAAGTAAAACAGGGATATTTTACATGCAGTCAGCTATAGCTGCTGATCACATTCTCACCCGAACCAGCAGTTTCCAGCACATTCTCCAGGCTGACAGTTCAGTATCATATCTGCTGTCTTATGCAGAAAGCATTAAACAGAGACCCTTGTACCAACAGGTGGTACAACGGCTGCCACATTTCCTATAATCACACCGCGGCCAGCTTAAGGCCATGAAAATGCAGGGAAAATTCCAGCTCCCTTACATCTTCTACAATGAAGACTTCACCCATGTCTCATTTATTTGTTATTTTTTCCTCACCATCCCCAATAATCTTTCAAGCTGCATGTTGAAAACTTCAAAACCTTTGAGAATTGAAGAAGCAGTAAAATTCAGTTTCCTACTGTTGCTTGCAGCTTTATTGGGTTCTTTGTAGTTTAATGTCCTCCTCTAATGCAAAACTTGAAAGCCCGGGTTTAGAGTCCTCAAGTCACTAATATTCTCAACAGCAGGATGCTGTTCACCATGATCCTTGAAGGTACATCCAGTTCTACAGTTTAAGGACTAAAAGAAAAACTAGAAAATAAACTGTAGTTGGAAAGTTTAAAAATCTAAATTAGAAATTTTTCTTCAGGTTAAAAATTGTTAAAAATCATTCTACAGTAGCAACTAAAATCAGATTATTCATTCAGTAAACACTTTATTGAGTGTCTCCTGTTTCCACCGAGGTCACTGGAATAATTTAGAACTCTACATTTGTGTGGATAAGTACATGGTGACAATGTGTCAAAAAGTTAATACTTTCATGCATTTCTCATGCTGTGCCTCAGACCCTGGTCAGTGATTTCGATTTCACTTGTTAAGCAGTCAAGCTCATTTATGACCCTCCTTCCAGCAAACCCTTAACATCCAAGTTCTGTCCTATCAATATTTCAAGATTTGTGTGAACAAAGCCTGAAAATAATTAACACAGGACAGAGAGAGACAGGAAACGACCGTGGAGGTGAAATGACCTCCGGATCAGTGACAGGGAAGTGCAATAAGCAGCACTCACACCAGATTACAGTTCAGGCTGCAGTGCAAGTACTGTTGGCATCAGCTTGTCATGAGGGCTCTATACTCCATACAGTGATCATGGGGACAAAAACAAATTAAAAAATCCATGTTACAGGAGCAAATTGCTTTGCAGTAGCTCACACTGGAGGCATGATAGCATATGCAGAAGCCACAATGAGCCATTTGCTGCAGAGCTTTGAGTGAAGAGCTTGGTCCAGGAACATTGTGCTAATATGGGTGCAATGTTTTAATCTGATTATTCACACTCTTGATAAAGGTAACTGCCCTGAAGCAGCCGAACGGCATGTTGTTTCATGAACTGCTTTGAGAATTAGTAATATTAGTCGTCTTCACTTTCACCACTGTGGTGTTGCAGAAGCTGGCCAAAATGGAAGTTAAATAGTAGCATTATAAACAGAGGAGACAATTTTTTCACTCCAGGGAAATCTCCAACTTTAGTACCTAATTAGGACATTAGCTGTTAGTCTCAGGGCAGGCCATTTGGTCCTTCGTGTCCAAACCAAGCTTCTGAAGAGCATTCTACTCAGACCCATTTTTCCCCCGCCCCCAGATCCCTGTATTTCCCATGGCCATTCACCTAACTTGCACATCTTTGGACTGTGGGAGGAGACCTACACAGACAATGTGGTAACTGTCTGTCAAGTTCGCAGAGGTGGGAATCAAAGCCACGTCTCTGGAGCTGAAGCAGCAGTGCTGACTACTGAGCCACCGTGCCGCCCCAGTGGTTCCTGTTGCCATCCAAACAAAAAAAAGGCAGGAGATTGTCTGGTACAAGGGCCATTCACACTAGGTTAGAATGACTAAGTCAGACTTATTTTAGGATAGACAAACTCTTTCCAACATGACAGACTGCTGATCACAAGTGAGAATCTCAGTTAAAGCAGCTTTGATAGCATGCTAGATGGTAAGGGAGATGAAACCTGTACCTCTGCTCCAGGTTGGGACAGCAGGCCAATACAATAAAGTATGCAAAACTGACACTATTTTCAGCAATCCTCAAATGAGGAAGATATTAGCATGGTAAAAAACAAGGAGAGAAGTGATACGGAAAAATCTTATTTCTCATGGCGTGACAGTGTCAACACTTTTATTTAAGTGCTTTTATAAAACAAATGGACCCTGATTCTAAACAGGTTGAGATCCCCCAGGGAAAGTCTGAATCAATGTACTTAAGTGATTGAAAGATCAAAGGATTCTTACAGAAACACACCTCCATTGCTACATTTGCAGAATGAAAGACTGGCAAAATAACTGCCACTGTTGCCGGCTTTCAGGAAAAGTGATCAAGCCTCAATAATTCCAGCAAGTCCAAGAGCATCAAGCCATTGGTAAAAGCCCTTGGAGGTATTCTCATGTCATGTCAACCTGTTCTGATTAATATCACCACAAGTTTTTTTGTATTAGCATTACAAAATGCAAAAAAGAATTCCTCCAAGCAACTCCGTTTGGCTGGACAAAAACCTGTAACATTACCCTTACTGGATGTGCATTCAAACAGACCAGTTTCAAAAAAATCATGCCACCCTCATACTTCACTGTAGTGTTCAAGAGACTGCTGTGATGGTTTTTGTATCTTCCCATTCACATGATAAAGAAACAGTGCAGAGTTAATGAGGGTAAAGCAACACCACCTTCACATCAAGAGGATGTTGGAGCTAGCAAAAATTAGCACAGAAACTCAAATATTCCTTTACAACATAGGAGGGAAATGTTCAACAATTCACTCACTCCTCCCGAAAACAATACAGAAGGAAAAGATCAAGGCCACAAGCCATTTGTCAACTTTTATTATACAAGTCTCTAAATTGGCAACTGGTTCTGAAGCAGACTCCATTCCTGCTGCTTTCCATTTTAATTTCAGACTGTGGAATGCTTGGATAAGCAACAGCTTTTCCAGCCCAAAGTGGCATTAGTGGAAATAACTCCAGGGTTTTGTGCTGCAACCAGTTTTTCTGCTCACCAACTTCAATCCTGCATTCTCGGTATGGTTTTAAAATTGGAGGAGTGTACAGATACATCATAGCTCTTTACCCTTCCTTCCTTTTTACAGGAGGGAGTGATTAACCTTTTAACACACTTACTGAGCAGACAGTGTCAGCCAGGGCTCAGTGGATAGCATTCTTGCCCAAGTCAGATCAAAGACCAGTCTTTCTGGACTTGAGCACATAATCCAGAAGTTGTGCAGCACTGAGGGGGTCCTGTATGTTAAAGGCACAGTCTTTGATTAAGATATTAAAGCGAGGCCTTGTCAGCTTTCAGCAAGGATGTAAAAGATCTCACGACCACTATTTCAAAAAGCAGGAAAATTCTCCTTCGTAACTTGGTCAACATTTATCCTGCAACCATCACCACAAAGAAGTCAGCTATCCCATCATTATCACTTGCTGCCAGTGGGTACTCTGTACACAATACTGTGTGACTACACAATCAACAAAGTATTTATTGAAGCCTGAAGTTCTCTCGACATGTCCTGTGGCAGCAAAAGGAGCTACAGAAATGCAACTGGAGTCATTTCCCAGGTTTCGCAAATGCCATATGGGGCAATTATCAAGAATTTAGGTTTATCAGCTAAAACTGGACAGGGGATTAGCGGGTGGATGGCAAAAAGCAATGTGGATCAGATCACAGTATGGGAATGACTTTTGGTGGGGGGTGGGGGAAGAGGAGGGAGTGTAGACTGGAGAATAATCACACAAAGTGAAACCAAGAATATAGTGTTTGTGCAGTTGAATATACACAGTTACAGAAGATTGTAAAGATAAGGTGCAGCAAGTCCATGAAGGTACCTGAAAACAAAGTTTAGCATGGTTCAGAAATGCTGAATAAAACCAAACTCCGTTCAAAAGCTTGAAAGTTTTCATACATGAAACTTTTTATCAAGCATCCTTCACCTATGTTAGGCTTGCCTTGAACAAAACTCATTCTTCCTTTCAGTTACATTGCCCTCATTTCATAAGTGGACTTAAAAGGAAACAATGCATCCTTATAACAGATGCTGACCCATTTAGGAAGCTGATACTTGCTGGGGCCAACTAACATCGCCAGTCACTTGCCAGAGGGAGTCTTTTACTGAATAACATTTTACATCAAACCTGATAAGACAGTGCAAATGCAAATAGGTTCACTGCTTCGTTCCCATCCGGTTGATATACCTAATAGACCAGCGTAGAGTTCAGATGAGATTAGATTGTCTGCAGTGTGGAAACAGGCCTTTCGGCCAAACAAGTCCACACCAACCCTCCAAAAGTTTAAGCCACCCAGACTCATTCCCTTCCCATATATTTGCTCCTGCCTATTGCACCAGACCCTGTGGGCAATTTAGCCTGGCCAATTCACCTAATCAGCACATCCTTGGATTGTGGGAGGAAACCGGAGCACCCAGAGGAAACCCATGCAGACATGGGGAGAATATGCAAACTCTACACAGACCAGACAGACAGTCGCCAGAGGCAGGAATCTAACCCAGGTCCCTAGTGCTGTAAGGCAGCAGTGATTGAGCCACCGTGCCGTCCCTTAAGATCAGGGAGTTTGAAGAAGTGCCTAAAAAGTTAGAGTATGATGGGTCCAAGTGATAAAAGATTCCATGCACTTGAGAGCAATTAGATTGCCTTGGACCAGAGGGCATAGCCTTAGAATAAAAGGGAAGACCTTTTAGGACAGAGATAAGGAGAAACTCGTTCAGCCAGAGAGTGGTGATCTATGGAATTTATTGCCACAGAAGGCTGGAGGAGGCCAGGTCTGAGTATATTCAAGACTGAGATAGATAGGCTTGCGAGTGTCAAGGGTTATGGGCAAAAAGAGAATGGGATTGAGAAACTTAGCCACGATTGAACGGCACAGCAGACTCTGGGCTGAATGGCCTAAATTCTGCTCCTGTCTTATGACACGGCATTTGTGTGGTGTGAATGTAAAACTTGCCATTTGTCAGCCCAATCCTAATGAGTGATTCTGTACTAAGTTAGTTATGCACAGGATAATGTCACAAGGACAGCACGGTGGCTCAGTGGTTAGCACTACTGCCTCACAGCATCAGTGACCCAGGTTCGATTCCAACCTCGGGCGACTGTCTAGAGTTTGCACATTCTCCCAGTGTCTGTGTGGGTTTCCTCTGGATGCTCCGGTTTCCCCCCTTAGTCCAAAGATGTGCAGGTTAGGTAAATTGGCCATGGGAAATTGCCCATTGTTCAGGGATATGTAGGTTAGGTGCATTAGTCAGGGGTCAGTAAAGTAGTAGGGGAATGGAGGTGGGTGGATACTTTGAGGATCAGTATGGATTTCTTGGGCCTAATGGTCTACTTCCACACTGTAGGAATTCTATGAACACTGGATGGAAGATATGATTTAATTTTACTAATGTTTCCTTCGATTCTTTTCTGGTGAGCTTATAACACTTGAGATTTTAAACTTTATCTTGCCAAACATCCACATCCTCCTATTTAAAAAGGCAGGACAATGTTTTACTCATGTCACTGAAATACAGTTTTATAACCAAGGTATATACAAAGCCGGTGTGCTTTTTTGAGGGTGGGTGGGGGAAGGGACATTTTTGTTTCTACCTTAACTTGTACTACTGGACACGCTTGTGGATGATCATATGAATCCAACGAGAAATTGAACATTTAAGTACAGCACTGTTGACTCATCTTTAAAAAAAACCTCAGTTGCATACCAGTTACTTTATCACCAAAGATGTGATTGACAATTGACTGCACGAAGATTACTCTTGCAGAGAAGTTTGAGCCAAAAACACTTGTGTTTTTGTGATGAAATGTAAAAGATAGTGAAGGAAACAGAAAATAAACAACTCCACTTGCAGCTGGACACAATTCCACTCAGAACATTAAAAACCTGGTTATCGAGGTTGCAGAGAAACCTGGTACTACGCATGGCAATCAAAGAGACTCATCTTAAGCTCGGAAGATCTGGTCACATCAGCAGTGCTGATGGAAGTAATTAAACTATGCGTGCAGGAATGGTCTGACAGATTGCGAAATTTTAAAAACAATTTATATTTAACAAGTTTAGGAGCCAGAGGGTAGTGGGCAGGGTTCAGACAGGAGGCCTGTGACCACAGATCAGTGTTGGGTTCACTTGCTGTTTCCATTTATCTGAATGATTTTGATATGATTATTGGAGGCATGGTTAAGACAGCAAAACTGGAGGTGGAATGGATAGCGAAGGTTCTCAAGAGTACAATGGGACCTTGATCAGATGGGCAGCAGATGGAGTTTAATTTAGATAAATGGGAGGTGCTGTGTTTTTGGTCAGGTGACTCAGGGCAAGCCTTACACAGTTAAGGCAAGGGCCTTGGGAAGTCCTGCAAACCCAGAGACCTTGGGGTGCAGGTGCACTGGAGTTGCAGGTAGACAGGCAGCATTTGGCACACTTGCCTTTATAGGTCAGGTGCATTGAGTACAGGAGTTAGGAAGTCAGGTTGCAGCTGTACAAGACATCATTGAGGCCACTTTTGGAATCCTGCATTCAATCTCGTCTCCCTGCTCTGGGAAGGCAGTTATGAAACTTGAAAGGGCTCAGAAAAGTTGGACAAAAATATTGCCAGGGTTGGCGGGTTTGAGCGGAATATACTGGAGCTATTTGCCCTGGAGTGGAGGCTGAGGCTTTTGACTCCCCTCACCCTATCCATGCCCCATAGAGACTTTTAAGTCACGAGAGGCATGGATTGGGTGAGGGGAGTCAAAAACTAGAAGGTGGAGGTTTAAGGGGAGAAGCAGAAAGGGATCCTAAGGGGCAACTTTCTCAGGAGGGTGGTGTGTGCATGGAGTGAGTTGCCAGAGGAAGTGGTGGAGGCCGGTACGATTACAGCAATTAAAAAGGCATTTGGATGGATATATGAATAGGAAGGGTTTAGATGAAAAATGAGCCAAGTGCTGGCAAATGGGACTAGATTACATTAGGATATCTGAGTTGGACCGAAGGATCTGTTTCCATGCTGTACATCTCTATGACTGAGTCTTTTGTACCATTTTACAATAGTGGATCAACTTGGATAATTCCTCCCAATCTCCGGTAAACTGGATCTCTGTACCAGACATTGAAAGACTATTCACCAGCACCTACAGGCAGTAATCTGGCAGAGGTGACAAAATGTTATGTAAAATCGTTTAAATTTGGTGCAGCCAACAGAATAGAAACTAGCTAGTTCAAAGAGATTATTCCTCCCCTTTTTGAAGACCGAATTTCAGCCATGACACAGTGGGTAGCACTCCCCTTGTCAGAGGGTCCTGGATGAGAATCCCCATTCTGGAGACAAGCATCAAATTGAGAGTCACTGGCAGAGCAGTGCTGCACATAGAACAGATCATCTGAAAGGTGCCTTTAATAGCCAGATAGACCAAACAGTCAAGGCTACAGCATAGAATCAAGTTGTCTCACAAGATCCTGCAGAATCCCAGACAGACGTCAAGGGAATTGCCTGAGAGTCTGAAGATTTGGATGCTCCATTCTTCTGCCCCTGCAAGCTTTTTGGAACAGAATTCAGGTGGTTCTGCTGCAGTTAATTTCTAATTACCCACCAAAAAACTTTACAAGTTTAAAAACCTAGTTTAATTCCTGGATATCCATTAAACTGAGCCACAACTCGCCAAAATCCAGACTTAACACCCACCTACCTCCTGGTCCCACTGCTAAAATCAGACAGTACCATTCCCAACCTATCCAAACCATTTCACAGTTCACTTGGCACTCTACCCTCTCACATGACACTCACCATTTGAAAGCTTTCAAAGCATCTGGCCGTCCAGCTGGATATTTTAAAAAGTACTCACGATATGGTCACAACTGGCACCAAGGAGGGTCAAGGTCAGCCTTCCCACAACTATCCTGCACTACATGGGCAAATTGGATTTAATGTAAACAATACTCCTGAGGGAGCAGTCACTGGAATTTCCTACCAGAAATACAGATCTTTTAAAGATGGAACTGATTGAGTGCGCCACTCCTTTTGGGCAGGCATTTGGTCTGTTATGATAAACTGAGCAGCTGCTTGTTCTTTCCAGTGCATACAAACTATGACCTTGGTTGAGTAGGGTTAACGTTGAAGATTTGAGAATGGGAAAAAAAAAAGACCAAAAGCTTAACCAAGGATTGCACTAATTTCTCAGGTGTCAACATAATAGCCGCAAGGGTCTTGTGGAGCAATTGTAGCTTTTCTGAAGTCGAGGTCTGGATTCAACTCCCACCTGTCCCAAAAGTGTGTCGCAGCAGGTCAGAACAGGTTAAGGAATTACATGACAGCAGTGTAGTAAAACAACCCAATTTAGTTTTTGTTTTCCACAACTGTACCATTCACACTAGCTTTTTGAAAAACATTATATAGAACCCACAGGTGACAGAGAGGAACAAACCAGTCAGGCCCTCAATGTGTGGGCCATACTATCACAATATACATACTCCTTACCCCACAGGAAACAATGCCGTCTCCTGGGAGAAACACAAGCTGAAGGAGAAACCAAAAGTAACTTTGAAAGGGAGAAAAGGTTCTTTTCTGACCTAGTTAGGCAGTGCAAACGAGAGCAGATCAGAACTCCTACTCTGAGAACTACATACTCTACCTACCTTTTATATCAAGTGGTGGTTCCCACACCCTCACCTGCTAAAACAATCACTTCCGATGTGTCACCCCAAGGAAAGCATTTAGACTCCTCCTTAAGTAGTTCACTATAGCACAGAAATCACAATGTGCAGCTTAGGTGAATTGGCACTTCAGTTCCAGCACTTTAACCCAGTAACTGTGAAGTAATGGATTGATGAATTAGTGCAGTGTACTCTGTCGATGTTACATTGCTTGGATTGTGCAGTGCTGGATGCTGTGCCAATTAAATGATTTACTTGGTAGTTTGGGTTAGTTTGTGCAGTTGGCTGGGTCATGGAGGAGTGACACGAACTGCAGCCTGGTGTGCAATGCTGTAGCACAGGGAGCAATGTCAGGTCAGTTCCTGTTTGAGAGATTCACAAATGGGGGGGTTGTGGTTGCAGTGGTGGTGATGCTCGACATACATTGGTATATGACAAAAATCGGCTGGGTGGTTGACAGTCAAAGGTGGTGTTAGGTCGCACCAAAAAAAAGGGATAGAAATGGATTGGTCATATTGACAAATCATTGCCATATGTAATTTAGTCCTAAATGTGAGATGTGATGTGCTGTGCTTTCTAAGAACAAACAAAGGAATACTCAATGAATGACGTTCAAAATCACACAACACCAGATTATAGTCCAACAGGTTTAATTGGAAGCACACTAGCTTTCAGAGCGACACTCCTTCATCAGGTGATTGTGTCACCTGATGAAGGAGCGTCACAATCACCTGATGAAGGAGCGACGCTCCGAAAGCTAGTGCTTCCAATTAAACCTGTTGGACTATAACCTGGTGTTGTGTGATTTTTAACTTTGTACACCCCAGTCCAACACCGGCATCTCCGAATCAATGAATGACAAGATACTAGGAAGCTCAGACATGCTGGTCCACAAGTTCATGAAGAGGTTAAGAGGGTAGTTAAGGTATACAGGATACTTGCCTCTCAGACCCAGCACAGATTATAAGGGAGATGTTGGAGCTGTACAGTAATTTATTTTGGGCATAGCTGAAGTACTATGTTCATTAGTCCCCACACGATAGGACTTGATTGTATTTGAATGGGTGCTGAGGAGATTCAGCAGGATGTTACCTGGGACATACCTTTGCAGCTACAAAAGAGGGGCTAGATAAGCTTAAAATGTTTTTTAAGCAGAAAAGGTTGAGAGGAGAATTGATAGAGATATACAATATTATGAGGGCATGGACAGGGTGAAGAGAAAGCAACAATGTCTTAGTTGAAGGTTATTAATGAGGGACAGAAATGTAAAGGGCAGGTGGCATAGAGGGGGTTTCAAAACCATTTCACCCGGAGGGCAATAGTCTGGAATGCATTGCTTGAGAGGGTAGTTGAGGTGGGAAATCTCAACCTTTAAAAATCACTTTGATTATCTGAAATGTCAATGTTTGAGGCTGTGGGCCTAGTGAAACCAAAGGTGGGACTAACGCAAGTAGTAGTTTATTTTTGGCAGTACAGACTCTATGGACCGAAGGGCCAGCTTCTGTACTGTTTGAGTCTATGAACAGTACAGGTTCAATTTCTGCCTCGAGGTTACCATGAAAGTGTAGCCTACTCAACCTTTCCCATCACCTGAGGCATGGTGAACCAAGGTTAAATTGGCCAGATTTAGTGATTACTAAAAAAAATTACCTCAAGCCTATTGCACTGAAACAGGCCATTCCGCCTAACATTTCTGTTTTTGGTACACTTCAGTTTCCCATGAAACCTCCCACCAGCACATAACCATTCATTCGTATCTCTATTAATCTTCCCATGAACGAGTAGGAAACGTTTAAGGGATATGGGCCAAACGCTGGAAAATGGGACTAAGTTAGATTGGAATGTCTGGTCAGTGCAGACGAGTTGGACTGAGGGGTCTCAGATTGGTCCTCAAATGTTGCTGTGGAGCCAAAGGGTCTGTACTGCACTGTAATGAAAATAAAATGTATCCATGCTGTTTGCCTGAGAAGGAACTCCGCATTTTTAACCACCCCCCCGAGCAGAGGTTTCTCCTGGATTCTTGGATTGATTTGTGACTGTATCAAACGCTGTAACGATTCTCGAAAGCTGTCCTTTGGTCATCTCCTTTTGTGACAAAGATCCACAGCCTAGGATCATTGAGCTAGTTTGATTCTATTTAATTTGAATCCACAGAAAATAGAAAACAGCCACAGGCCAAAGAAACTAAAGCGTGTATGACTATAATTCATTGAAGGTTACAGGACAAGTTGAGTGTGCGCTTAACGTAGCATATAGTATCCTTGGCTTTAGTTGCAGAGGCAAGGAGCTAGGTTAGGTTGAACTTTGAAAAGCAGTTTGATCTCAGTTGGATGATTGCATCTAGTTCTGGATATGTACTCCAGGAAGGAGGGGAAGACATTGGAGAAGATGCAAATAAGATTGACAAGAATAAGTTCCTGTTTTCCTCAGTGAAAAGCTCAGATTTAATAGTGTTGAGGGTCACAAGCGCTGATAAGGAGAAATTGTCCAGTAATGGACTAGTAGAGAATGAGGGGGCACAGAATTAAGGGAATTGGTTAAAAAAGGAGCTGCTAGAAAAACTCAGGTCATTTTCTCTGGAGCAATAGAGGCTGAGGGGGAGACTTGATAAAAGTCTATAAAATAGAGATGCATATAGATTCTGACTGTCAACCGTTTCTCAGAGTTGAAATGTGTAAAACAGGACAGGTGAGGGGCAAGTGTATTTTTGTATAGAATGGTAGGAGTCAGCACATTCCAGACAAGGGTAGTGGAGTCATCGGCAGATATAATAGGGGCATTTAAGGGGCTTTTAGATAAACACATGAATATGCAAGGACTATGGACCAAAGGCAGGCAGATTAGATTAGATTACTTACAGTTTGGAAACAGGCCCTTCGGCCCAACAAGTCCACACCGACCCGCCGAAGCGCAACCCACCCATTCCCCTACATTTACCCCTTTACCTAACACTACGGGCAATTTAGCATGGCCAATTCACCTGACCTGCACAT
The DNA here is from genome assembly GCF_037043375.1 of Chiloscyllium plagiosum. Taxonomy (NCBI): domain Eukaryota; kingdom Metazoa; phylum Chordata; class Chondrichthyes; order Orectolobiformes; family Hemiscylliidae; genus Chiloscyllium; species Chiloscyllium plagiosum. Next base: position 6,041,253 of record NW_028270169.1, on the reverse strand, counting down.
TTTTGGACTGTGGGAGGAAACCGGAGCACCCGGAGGAAACCCACGCAGACACGGGGAGAACATGCAAACTCCACACAGTGAGTCGTCTGAGTCGGGAATTGAACCCGGGTCTCTGGCGCTGTGAGGCAGCAGTGCTAACCACTGTGCCACCGTGCCGCCACAAGAGGTTAGTTTGTTTTGGAATCACATTCAGTGCAACACCATGGGCCAACAGGCTCATTCCTGTGCTATGTCCTGTGTTCTGTTTAGAAGCAATGGTGACAGAATGGAAGGGTTGTAGGTGCTGGAGGTTATAGGAGTATGTCATGAGGCTTATTGGTCTATCGTACACATACTGGCTTTTTGGTAAATTTATCCAGTTTGCTCCACATTCCCTGCTATTGCCTTGTAGAGCTTTTTCAACCCTCTTCAAATACCTACCTGTAACTCTGAAGTAATTTATCACAAGCATTAGAATTGCTATAATTTTGAACCTGCATCTAAAAAGAAAGCTTTCTGCTGGTGGTTTTGGTTCTTTTGGCAATCCCGTTTAAACTGCTCCTGAGTGGCTGCCACAGGAATGGTTTCTCCTTGGTTACTCTAGCAGAATCTTGCACGATTTGACAACCTCTCAACTCTCCCCTGCTCTAGGGGCATCTTCACCTATTCTGCGCATTTTCCCAAATCTCAATATTCTCCCTGGACTACAACTAGAACCAGGATACAATTAAAGCTGAACCAGTTAGAATTTAGGTCACCCCGTCATCCACAACACTTGAAGGATGGTTCAAATCCCCTTAGATTTTGTTCTCCCCTATTTTGGGCATTCATCAGCACACCTCCCCATCTGCAAAGCTCTTTCAGCAGCAGCTTCCAAATCCGACCTCTATCACCCAGAAGCATTAAGGCAGCAGATAGATGGGAACACCATCCCCGCCAAGCCACACACACCATCCTGATTTGAAGTATATGGCCATTCCTTTAGTGTCATGCCATTATTTCAGCTTGCACCCTATTGATTTCTAGAAGAAAGTGAGGAGTGCAGATCAGAGTCAAAAAAGGTGTGCCACTGGAAAAGCCCAGGTCCGGCAGCATCCAAGCAGCAGGACAATCAATGTTTCGGGCACAAACTCTTCATCAGGAATGGGGGGGGGGGGGGGGGGAAGAAAGTACGCTGAAAGATAAATGGGAAGGAGTGGGTAAGGTAACTGAGAATGCAATAGGTGGATGAAGGTGGGGGTGATGCTGATAGGTCAGAGTGGAAGGTGGAACAGATAGGTGGGAAGGAAAATGGACAGTCCAAGAGGGCGGTGCAGAGTTGGATCTGGTATGAAGTGGGGGAGGGGATCCCAGGAAACTGGTGTGTAAAAAAATGACATTGATCCCATGTGGTTGCAAGATTCCAAGGTGGAAGATAAGGTGTTCTGCCAGTGGTTGGGTGGCTAGGATTTGGTGGTGGCAGCCCAGGACTTTATATCCTTGGGGGAGTGGGAGGGGGAATTGAAGTGGTTGGCCACAGGGCAGTGGGGTTGTTTGGTGCATGTCTTGGAGATGCTTTCTGAAACGTTCCGCAAGTTGGCGTCCTGTCTCCCCAGTGTAGAGGGGACCAGAGAGCAACGGACACCGTAGTTGAGGTGTTTGAAATGTGCAGGAAAATCTGTGGATGTGGGAGGATGCTTTAGGGCCAAGATTAGGAGGTTGGGGAAGGTGTGGGTGCAGGTTTTACACCTCTTACAGTGGCAGGGCAAGGTGCTGGCAATGGAGGGTGGGTTGTGGGGGGGGTTGGACCAAACTAAGGAGTCACACAGAGGGAATGGTCTCTGGAATGCTGATTGGAGTGGGGAGGAAAATATATCCCTCGTGGTGGAGTCTGACTGTAGATGGTGGAAATGGTGGAGGATGATGCTTTGTATTTGGAGATTGGTTGGGGAGGATGTTGAGGACCAGGGTTTCTGCCCTTGTTAAAGTTGGAAGGGTAGGCTTCAAAGGGCAGAGGTGTGGGAAGTGGAGATGTGCTGGAGGCATTGTTGACTATATGGGAGGGGAAATTGCAACCCTTAAAGTAGGAGGCCATCTGGAACATCACTAACATCTTCCACCCTGACTAAGTTCACCTGGACAATCTCAGACACCTCCCTTCACTTCCTGGACCTCTCCAACGACAGATTCAACACTGACACCTATTACAAACCCACCTACTTCCACAGCTACCTGGACAAAACCCCCTTCCACCCTGCCTCTAAAACACTATCCATTATCCCCAATTCCTCTGCCACATCTGTTCCCAGGAGGACCAATTCCACCACAGAACATCCCAGATGGCCTCCGACTTCAAAGAAGGCAATTCCCCTTCTCGTGGTCAACAATGCCGTCCAGCACATCTCTACTTCCCACACCTCCTCTCTCCAATCATAATGAAGAACACAATCTCCTGGTCCTCACCTTCCACCCAACCAACCTCCAGATAGAATGCATCATCCGTTGCCATTTCCACCATCTCCAAACAGATCCAACCACCGGGGATATTGCCCTCCCCACCGCTTTCACAATCCTGCAGAGACCACTTCCTCCATGACTCCCCACCCCCCTCCCCAAATATCCACGCTCCACTCCCAGCACCTCCCCTTGCCACCGCAAGAGTTGTAAAATCTGCACCCACATCTCTGTCCAAGGACTCAAAGGATCCTTCCACATCTTAGATTGATCTGCACTTCCACACACCTCATCTACTGAGTGCATTGCTGTGTGGTCTCCTCTACATTGGGGAGACAGGATGCAAACTTGTGGAACATTTCAGAGAACATCTCCGGGACACAGACACCAACCAGACCCAGTAGCCAAACAGTTGAACTCTCCCTCCCACTTCGCCAAGGACATGCAAGTCCTGGGTCACTTCCACTGCCAAACCCTAGCCGCCTGACAACTATAGGAAGAGCACATCTTCTACCTTAGGACTCTCCAACCACATGGGATCAATGTCAATTTTCTGATTCCTGGCTAGTTTCCTGATCTCCCCACCCCTCCCCCACCCCTCTCCTTTATCCCAGATCCAACCCTCCAACTCAGCACCATCCTCTTCAACTGTGCTACCTGTCCATCTTCCTTCCCACCCATCTGTTCCACTCTATCACCCCCACCTTCAGCTATCTATCACATTCCTAGCCATCTTCCCCCAGCCCCACCCATTTATCTCAGCCCCATGCACCCTCCCCCACCCCACATTCCCAAAGAGCTTATGCCTGAAACAGACTCTCCTGCTCCTCAGATGCTGTGCTTTTCCAGCACCACACTTTGACCTGGAGAATGCTGGTAAGTGGAGTTGAAATGCCCACCAGCCATGATTGAATGGCGGAGTGGACTCGATGGGCCGAATGGCCTTAATTCCACTCCGATGTCTTATGGTCTTAACAGTACCACAACTTTTGACATCCTGCTGTATCCCAATGGGGGCATGGGAGCACAGTGGGCCTGCTCTGCTCTTGAATGAGAGCATCTCAGTTGCACAAATTCATTTCCTGCTTTCTCTTGGCCTTCTGTTTTGATGCTGCTTTGACACATTTCTAGGCGGGTGCCTTATTTTCTGTACTTTATATTTTTATTTGGTTCATAAAAACAGGAGATGGCCATTCAGCACCTTGAGCTTGTTCCATGGCTGATCTATGGCCTAACTCCAAATACCTGCCTTTGGCTAAGCTCAGTGAAATATTTTTCAAGCAAATGTTCAGACAGAACATGAACTGATCTAGTATCAGCCACCATTAATGGAAGAGAGCTCCAAACCTCTACCATTCTGTGTGTGAAGAAGTGCTTCCTAAAATCGCTCCTGAATGCCCTGGCCCCAATTCGGAGACGAGGCTCCCCAGCTTTAGCATCTCTAACCAGTGGAAAATACTTTATCTACCCTACCTTTTCCTGTTATCTTGAAGATTTGTGATCAGATCACCCCTTAATTTCCTGAATTCCAGAGATAACAGGCCTATTTGGACAATTAGTCCTCAGAATGTAACCCCTGAAGTGCAGGTGCCATTCTTATAAACCCATGTTGTACTCAAAAGGCAAATACATCTTTAAAGGTATAGTGCCAAGATCTGCTCCAAGTAGAGTCTCACCAGGGTTTTGTATAGAGCAACATAACTTCTGCATCCTTATAGTCCAAAGTCCATACCTTAATCTGTACTTTTGCCTTCCTTATTTAATTCTTCCCGCCTTGCTACCCTATCGCTAGTTTAAAAATATTTGACAGAATTATATCAAACAACATAATAGAAATGGATCATAATTTGTATTCATGCAATAAAGAGGAAAAACAGTACATTTTTAGAGCATTTTACACAATGCTAGCCATCTTAGAAGGATGTGCAGTCACTGAAACATCTAAAGCATTGTCAGCACTTAATCTAGGGAACCTGGCAACAGCAGATTCCCACACAAGTTTACGCTTTTTGACATTTTGTCTATTCTTCCATGGAATTCAGATGACAACATCAACCTTTGTTTCACATGCCAGACAAGAAACAGGACATTTTTGTTTTACCGATTCCTGTCCCCCCCCCAGGGAGATGTGGATGTGATGTCACTGTCTGGGTCAGTAGTGTCCAGAAGGCAGTTCGGAGTCAACCACATTATTGTGGACATGCAGTCACCTGTAGGCTAGACCATGTAAGGATAGCAGCTTTCCTTTCTTAACAGGTATTCAATAGATTTTACATCAACAAACCGTGGTTACATGGTTGTCACAAGGTTAACTTTGGATTCTAGACTTTTGTTTAAAAAGGAACTAAACTTCACCTGGCAGGGTGGGATTGGAATCCTTATCGCCAGAAAGTTTGCATGGGATTCCTACTAGTCTGGAGATATTACCACTTCACACACTCATCTCCTTTCACCTCTACATTGCTAGGTTGATCTATTCATGTCTGGCTGTCCCTGCAGCAATATCCACTGCAGGGGGGAGAAAGAGAGGAGAAGAGAGAGAAAGAGTAGGGAAGCTTATTAACCACATATGGGGTTACACTGGTCCCTAAGGAAAGCTGTGTGGGGGGAAAGATGGCACATTTCCCTCCTTAAAAAGAACATTACTGTATTAGCTAGCTTTTTACATCAATATTAGTAAACAGAGACTGTAAAAGTAAGTTTTCAGATGACACCAAAGAAGGTGATATAGTGGACACTAAAGATTCTCAGAGGGAATGGGATCTTGACCAGATGGGCTGAGGAGCGGCAGATGGAGTTTAATTTAGATAAATGAGGGGCTACATTTTGGAAAGACAAATCAGGGCAGGACTTATACACTTAATGGTAAGGTCCTGGGGAGTGATGATGAACAAGGAGTTCTTAAACAGCAGGCTCATAGTTCCTTGAAGGGGGAGTGCCAGCAGGACAGGATAGTGAAGGCAGTGAGCCTGAAGCTTGGAGAGATAAGCTAGAGGAGGGTGGGGGTGGGGAGAGAGTGGCATAGAGTACAAAAGGTCAGTGGGGAAGGAGATGAAGGTGATAGGTCAGGGAGGAGAGGGTGGAGTGGATAGGTGGAAAAGGAGCTGGGCAGGTCGGACAAGTCCGGACAGGTCAGGGGATCGAGTTTCTGGAGGTGAGAAGCTAGGATGAGGTGGGGGAAGGGGAAAATGAGGAAACTGTTGAAATCCACATTGATGCCCTGGGGTTGAAGTGTTCCGAGGCGGAAGAGGAGGCGTTCTTCCTCCAGGCGTCTGGTGCTGAGGGAGCGGCGGTGGAGGAGGCCCAGCACCTCCATATCCTCGGCAGAGTGGGAGGGGGAGTTGAAATGTTGAGCCACTGGGCGATGTGGTTGATTGGTGCGGGTGTCTCTGAGATGTTCCCTAAAGCGCTCTGCTAGGAGGCGTCCAGTCTCCCCAATGTAGAGGAGACCGCATCGGGAGCAACGGATACAATAGATGATATTAGTGGATGTGATGGTAAAACTTTGATGGATGTGGAAAGCTCCTTTGGGGCCTTCCAAGGGGCCCCAAAGGAGCTTTCCACATCCATCAAAGTTTTACCATCACATCCACTAATATCATCTATTGTATCCGTTGCTCCCGATGCGGTCTCCTCTACATTGGGGAGACTGGACGCCTCCTAGCAGAGCGCTTTAGGGAACATCTCAGAGACACCCGCACCAATCAACCACATCGCCCAGTGGCTCAACATTTCAACTCCCCCTCCCACTCTGCCGAGGATATGGAGGTGCTGGGCCTCCTCCACCGCCGCTCCCTCAGCACCAGACGCCTGGAGGAAGAACGCCTCCTCTTCCGCCTCGGAACACTTCAACCCCAGGGCATCAATGTGGATTTCAACAGTTTCCTCATTTTCCCCTTCCCCCACCTCATCCTAGCTTCTCACCTCCAGAAACTCGATCCCCTGACCTGTCCGGACTTGTCCGACCTGCCCAGCTCCTTTTCCACCTATCCACTCCACCCTCTCCTCCCTGACCTATCACCTTCATCTCCTTCCCCACTGACCTATTGTACTCTATGCCACTCTCTCCCCACCCCCACCCTCCTCTAGCTTATCTCTCCACGCTTCAGGCTCTCTGCCTTTATTCCTGAAGGGCTTTTGCCCGAAACGTCGATTTTGCCTGTCCTCGGATGCTGCCTGAATTGCTGTGCTCTTCCAGCACCACTGATCCAGAATCTGGTTTCCAGCATCTGCAGTCATTGTTTTTACCTCATTGTTTTTACCTAGTGAAGGCAGTGATTGGTATGCTTACCTTTATTGGCCAGTGCATTGAATATAGAAGTCAGGAGATCATATTGTGGCTGTACTGACATTGGTTATGCCACTTTTGGAATACTGCATTCAGTTCTGATCTCCTATCAGAACAATGTTGTGAAACTTGAAAGGGTTCAGAAAAGATTTCCAAGGATGTTGCCAGGGTTGGAGGATTTGAGCTACAGGAGAGGTTGAATAGGCTGAGACTGTTTTCCCTGGAGTGTTGGAGGCTGAGGGGTGACCTTATAGACATTTAAGGTAATCATGAGGGGCAAAGACAAGGTGAATAGCAAAAAAGGTCTTCGCTACCCCCACCCCATCCTTCGCACACTAAGGTAAAACTAGGGGGCATAATTTTAAAGGAGAGGGGAGAAAGATTTTTAAAAAAGGACCAGAGGAGCAACTTTTTCAGAGAGTGGTGCATATGAGGAATGAACCGTCAGAGGAAGTGGATGATACAGACATAGTTACAACATTTAAAAAGACATTTGGACAGGTACATGAATAGGAAGGGTTGAGGAGGATTTAGGCCAAACACGGCCAAGTGCAAAGAGTTTATCATGGGAAACTTGGTTGGCAAGAATGAGTTGGACCAAAGGGTCTTTTTCCGTGCTGTATGATCACAGTTAAACAAACTACACCCTGCAAATTTAGATGCAAAAAAGGTTTAGGCTTGTGCTTGTTCCTGTTGACCCTTGTCCATTGAAACTGGTTTTCAGTTTTCTACTATCTGCAATTAGAAATTTAAATTCCTTTGCACTGTCTACCCAATGGTCATCAATTCTGTTTACAATAGCAACTTTTAGGTTAGAACTGACTCAATAATAGCAATGTATTACCTTGGTTCAAGAGGATGACAGCATTTAATGAGAATATTGATTTGAACAAGAAACAGAATAAAAACAAAAAAATAACCAGAGTCAAAACAGCAAAATGAGATTTTATATAGGAATGGGCCCAATTTATTTTGATCAGTTTCAATTACTGATTGAGCTCAAGATCTTTATCTCATTCCCCCATTTCAAACACTTGGGGCAATTTTAAATAAAATCATTCAAGACAAATGAGACCAGTGGCAAGTGGCTAATTCTTGGAGCTCACGGCCTTCAAACTCAGACTGAAGACAGAAAATTACAGTGCAGTACATACCCTTTGACCTTCTGTTGCACTAACCTGTGGAACACATCTGGAGCCCATCTATCCTACACTATCCCATTCTCATCCAGATGTTCATCCTATGACCATTTAAATGCCCTTAAAGTTGGCTGGTCTACTACTGGGCAGGGCATTCCATACTCTACCAAAGGACCTACCTCTGCCATCTGACCTATATCTATCACCTCTCAATCTACAGCTACATTCCCTGTAGGTGGGAGAGGAGATACAATCCAAAGTATAACCAAGTCTCAGATCACAGAGCAGATCAGGGACCTACCAACTTGGGCACATGCAGAGGCCAGCGAACGAAGACACTGGACACCCCATTCCGAAGTTTTGCTTTACAAGGATGTTGCCAGGGTTGGAGGGTTTGACCTATAGGGAGAGGCTGAACAGGCTGGGGCTGTTTTCCCTGGAGCGTCGAAGGCTGAGGAGTGACCTTAAAGGTTTACAAAATCATGAGGGGCATGGATAGGATAAATAGGCAAAGTCTTTTCCCTGGGGTCGTGGAGTCCAGAACTAGAGGGCAGAGGTTTAAGGTGAGAGGGGAAAGATATAAGAGAGACCTAAGGGGCAATTTACTCATGCAGAGGGTGGTATGTGTATGGAATGAGCTGCCAGAGGATGTGGTGGAGGCTGGTACAATTGCAACAATTAAGAGGCATTTGAATGGGTATATGAATAGGAAGGGTTGGGAGGGATATGGGCCGGGTGCTGGCAGGTGGGACTAGATTGGGTTGGGATATCTGAAAATGTATTGCTGGAAAAGCGCAGCAGGTCATCTGGTCAGCATGGCCGGGTTGGATCGAAGGGTCTGCATCCATGCTGTACATCTATGACTCGATAGTTGAAGTAGCATTTTGTGCCTTTGGTGGTGATGGGGTAAAAGGGGTGAAAAAAAATGTACAGTTTCAGTTATTTCTTCTCTCCCCATCCAGCTTACAAAAAAAAAGGTCCAAATTGAATGATTTACTCAAATTGGCCAATTGCCTTGGGAGGCTGATCCACTCACAAACTTGAAGACTTGTAAAAAAATTGTGCACTTATGCCCTTTTGTCTTACATTTGCTATAGATTTACTGATGCTTTCCTCTCCCCTCCATTCTGTTCATGTGGAGGTAAGAGCATTCTGTTTAAAATTTAAACTGCACAATTTCTGCTAACACGCAAAGTGGAAACTCTACTTTCAAAGAGCAGATGTCACCCTGGAAACAAGTGACTTAATGTTTCTAAATACTTGAGAATGGATTAAAAGCATGCAGTAATGGAGGTTGAAATGCTGTCAGGATGCTTAACAGAAGGAGAGATCACACCTTGTTCTTTGTTCTGTGTGAATTAATCATTTTCACATCGCTGCGAATTATACTGCACTTAGTTGAAACATCGCAAACCATTTGACAGCAAAGTTACAACACCAGCTAACGACTCTTACATTCTTGTGTGAAACTAGTGTTAGACCCCAACAGCTAACGTGGAAGAATAAAAGAATGCCAAAAGAAAAGTTATTTCTTAGGGGCTTAATTTTGTACTAAAATTCCACTCTGGTTTGCCTCTTATTACAAAGTTGGTAATTTACTGATAGCACTACTGTTTTGGAATGAATATTTAAAATGGTGGTAAGAGGAAAATCAGCTCTGCACTTCATTGTTATTCCAAGTAGGCATTTTTCTAAATCTGGCTCTTAACTCATTAAAGACTCCAAACTAGCAGCATTGAGGAACAAGAGGAAATCACTTCACTTAAAAAAAAGTGGAAGCACTTAAAAAAAAAAACCAGTTCTGCTTTGACATGGGTTAAGAGCATTCACCCACCTCTACACTATTGCTCAAATTTCTCAAAAGATTCTTAAAATCTCTACACTTCAAAAAAAAACACACCATCTTGCAATTTATTCAACATTATTGATCTTTGGGGCTGAAGCTTCATACAGTTTCCTTTAAACAATCCAATTTATTCATTTGAACTTCTGGAACTCAAGCCTTCTGGCATTTGAATCGTTGTGACTAATGTGTCTGATGAATAGTGGAGAGAACAGGCACAATTCAAGCTCTCAGTTAGGTCACCACAAATTCTCCTTTTAGTAAGGCACTTTCACTTTCTGATTCCACAACTATTTCTTGGTAGTTATCCCTAATAATTTTTGCAACTTCTTCAAGGCTGTTTAAATAGGATACCCTTTTAAAACTGTAGAATTCACTTTCCAAAATATTTAGCTAAACTAGAATTGTCTAACTTGAAGTATATAACGTACTTGCACATTCCCAGTATGTCAAAATGAGCTGGAAGAACAAACATCTCCAGTATCATTTTAGGCTCAGCCAATTCACAAGACGACTTCCAAAACCCGGTTCTGTGGATCATAATTGAACTTAAGCAGCATGTATTAAATTACCAAAATTGCTTTTTTTTTTAAAAAACAATTATGACCATAAAAGGAAAACGTGACAGAATTTCAATAGTTATCACCACCCCAAAGTCTTTATTAAATCGTGATCTAACACCAAAATGGAGGATGCAGCTGAGTATAATGGTGGGACAGAATCTGGGGGGAGCTTCACTGCCACCGATCCTTCTTGTTGACATTAGGGGAAGTTACTGATATCGTGCAAGAACTGTCTCCATGGAGTCTTCAGTAGAAGAAAGGCTCAAACTGGGGAACTACCAAATTTCCCCATGTACTTCACAACCAGTTGGTGTTAAACACCCAACTCATCTTCGTGTCTGCTAGTTAATTCAATGCTGCCCCCAATTCCACAACTGAGTCAGTGGTCACATGTTCACCTCAAGTCAAACAGCATGGAAACAGACCCTTCAGTCCAACTCGTCCATGCTAACCAGACATCCCAATCCGATGTAGTCCCATATCCCTCCAAACCCTCCCTATTCATTTACCCATCCTGATGCCTCTTAATGTTGCAATTGTACCAGCCTCCACCACTTCCTCTGGCAGCTCATTCCATACACGTACCACCCTCTGCATGAAAAAGTTACCCTTAGGTCTCTTGTATATCTTTCCCCCCTCACCCTAAACCGACGCCCTCTAGTCTTCGGCTTCCTTACCCTGGGGAAAAATGTCTCGGCCATTCACCCTATCCATGATTTTATAAGCCTCTAAGGTCACCCCTCAGCCTCCAACACTCAGGGAAAACAGCCCCAACCTATTCAGCCTCTCCCTAAAGCTCAAACTCTCCAACCCCAACAACATCCAGATAAATATTTTCTGAACCCTCAAGTTTTACAACATCGTTCCTATAGGAGGACAACCAGAATTATTCCAAAAGTAGCCTAACCAATGTCTTGTACAGGCACATGATCTCCCAACTCCTGTACTCAATGCTTGACCACTGAAGGCAAACATGCCAAATTCCACCTTAATCACCCTGCAACTCCACCTACAACGAACGATACATCTGCACCCCAAGGTCTTTGTTTGGCAACACTTTCCAGGACCCCACCGTTAACTGGACAAGTCTTGCCCTGATTTGCTTTACCAAAATGCAACACCTCACATTTATCTGAATCTCCATCTGCCACTCCTTGGCCCATGTGATAAGGTTCCTGTTTTCTTATCCTTCTTCACTGTCCACCATACCAATTTTGGTGTCACCTGCGAGCTTACGAGCAATGCCTCATGTGTGCACATCCAAATCGTTTATATAGAGGTCAGTAAGCAGTGGACCCAGCACGGATCTTTGTGGCACACTGCTGGTCGCAGGCTTCCTCTACCACCCACTCTTACCTCCAAGACAATTTTGCATCCAATCCACTAGCTATCCCTGGATCCCTGTGATCTAATCTTAGTGATCAACCAGGCACAACCTTGTCTGATGCATAAAGTCCTTAAAAGACATCTACCGCTCTGCCTTCAATCTTTATCACTTCTTCAAAACAAAAACCAAATTTCCCCACACACAAAGCTATGTCCCACCCCAGGAGAAAATAAAGAGAAAGCTTGACAATCCTATGCAATACTGTAGGATGAGATGTTGAGCCACAGTACACGTTACTAGAGAAAGCAAAAGATCCTTTGTCACTACTGAAGAGCAGGGTGACCTCCCTATTTTTGAACAATACGCATTTAACACCATCATTAAAGACAGAATGACTGGTAATTTATATTGTTGATCTGTGGTATCTGGCACACATTTGCCATGTAAGCAACAGGACTGCCATAGTGGTTACAGGTCCAAAAATCATCAAATTGATTTACAATCAAGGAACTACATTTAAAAAAAAGAGCATCAGGCCATCTTAAATGGTCAGGAAATGTGACAATCACAGGAATGGTTACAGTACCAAGGATCTTAGGATCACATCTGTGCAGGCTCTCCAAAAAGGAGCCTTTCAGTTGCTGCCACTCTCCATTTCAGATTACCTAATTCCCATTTGAAGTCCTCAATTGAAATTGCCATCACACATTTAGGAAATGCATTCCACATTTTAACCATCCAGCGTCACAAGATTTCTCTTCACATCACCACTTTCACTAATTCCTTGCATCCTCGTTTTCAATCCTTTTCTTAGTACGAGTAGATGTTTTCTCCTCACTCTACCCAGATGTCTCATGACTGAACCTCAAGCTTCTGTTCAAGGAAAACAGTACAACTTACCCAATTTTAAAAGTTCTATTTTAGTCATGTGCTTGAATTTTTTGCATTCTAAAACAATAAAACAACTCAGTGGAAAAGAGCGTCATAAGGTGCTGTAGTGAATTTGATGTGTAAATTGTGCAATTTTAAACCTGGAGAAAGTGAGGACTGCAGATGCTGGAGATTGGAGTCAAGCGTGTGGTGCTGGGGGAAAAAAAACACAGGTCAGGCAGCATAGAGAAGGAGAAATCAACATTTCGGGCATAAGCCCTTCAGCAGACATCAAAAGGCTTATGCCCAAAACGTCAATTCTCCTGCTCCTCAATTTTAAACAAGGTCAACTTTGTGTGCAATGAAAAGCAGGAGGATAACTTCAGGTTGAGGAGCACTAAACATGACTAGCCAGTGCTGCCCCTGACTGCACATGGCAGGGGGGGTCACAAACAAATGGAGATGGCAAATAGATTTAGATGGTAAGCTGCAGTCATAGAGTCAGAGATGTACAGCATGGAAACAGACCCTTCGGTCCAACTCATCCATGCCAACCAGATATCCCAACCCAATCTAGTCCCACCTGCCAGCACCCGGCCCATATCCCTCCAAACCCTTCCTTTTCATATACCCATCCAAATGCCTCTTAAATGTTGTAATTGTACCAGCCTCCATAACATCCTCTGGCAGCTCATTCCATACACGTACCACCCTCTGCGTGAAAAAGTTGCCCCTTGCATCTCTTTTATATCTTTCCCCTCTCACCCTAAACCTATGCCCCTCTAGTTCTGGACTCCCCAACCCCAGGGAAAAGACTTTGCCTATTTATCCTATCCATGCCCCTCAATTTTGTAAACCTCAATAAGGTCACCCCTCAGCCTCCGACGCTCCAGGGAAAACAATCCCAGTCTATTCAGTCTCTCCCTGTAGCTCAGATCCTCCATCCCTGGCAACATCCTTGTAAATCTTTTCTGAACCCTTTCAAGTTTCACAACATCTTTCCGATAGGAAGACCAGAAGTGCGTGCAATATTCCAACAGTGACCTAACCAATGTCCTATACAGCCGCAACATGTCCTCCCAACTCCTGTATTCAATATTCTGACCAGTAAAGGAAAACATTCCAAACGCCGCCTTCACTATCCTACCTACCTGTGACTCCACTTTCAAGGAGCTATTAACCTGCACTGCAAGGTCTCTTTGTTCAGCAACACTCCCTAGGACCTTACTATTAAGTGTACAAGTCCTGCTAAGATTTGCTTTCCCAAAATGCAGCACCTCACATTTATCTGAATTAAACTCCATCTGCCACTTCTCAGCCCATTGGCCCATCTGGTCCAGATCCTGTTGTAATCTGAGGTAACCTTCTTCGCTGTCCACTACACCTCCAATTTTGGTGTCATCTGCAAACTTACTAACTGTACTTCTTATGCTGACATCCAAATTATTTATGTAAAGTGACAAAAAGTAGAGGACCCAGCACCGATCCTTGTGGCACTCCACTGGTCACAGGCCTCCAGTCTGAAAAACAACCCTCCACCACCACCCTCTGTCTTCTACCCTTTGAGCCAGTTCTGTATCCAAAGGGCTAGCTCTCCCTGTATTCCATGAGATCTAACCGTGCTCACCAATCTCCCATGGGGAGACTTGTCAAACGCCTTACTGAAAAAAGAAGAAAATTCCTATTTTGAACAAATGCGTTGCATGCAATTTGTCATGCAATGTGCAACACCTGAAAGCCAGAGTGAGTTTTCAAACAAAACACAAATTCCCAATGCTGGGCATACCACACGTTTGCTCCCAAGTTATTTAGGAGCACAGGTACAAGGCCCACAGCTGATCCCTCAGACTGTTACACTGGCTACCTGGGATCAGGATGCATCTAGCACTGATCTTGCCCTGTTCTCAACTCAGCCTCTTGCTGGCCTCGGGGATCCTGCCAGTGCATTTGGGTCGAGACCTGTTCCCAGTGAACCTGGCAGCAATGAGTCCACTCCTGAGCTGCAATCCATCAGGCTATTGCCAACAGCTTCATACTACAGAACAAGTTAGGTTCCAAATTTGATCACCTCAAAAGCCTCAATCCATGCTTTTTTGGTCGTCAAAATCCAACAGCAGTTTAGATTAAGTAATGGTAACAATTTGGGAATGTACTATAAACAAAATCAATACGAAAACCTTGGAAACAATAGACTATTCAGCTGTCAAGCTTGCTGTACCATTTATACAATCATAGTTTAGCAACTAGAACAGTAAAACAAAGCAACAGGCTCTTTAGCCCATTATGTCTGTGCTGACCACAATGCCATTCTAAACTGCTTCCATCTGCCTGGGCATTGGTTGTATCCCTACTGTTTTTCTCCCCACCACTGAAAATCAGAATTCACTTAAACTGTTGTGAACACGCTCCTGTCAAGCCTTCCTTCCACTGACTCCAGCTACAATTCCCATTGCCTCAGGAGAGCAGCCATCAACCACCCCCGCCCCTCCCCTGCCTCCAAACTTGGTTATACCCTCTCCCATCAAGCAGAAGTTTGAAAACACTTAATAGATTCAAGGATACTTCTTCCCTGCTGTTCAGGAAACTTTGAATGGACCTCATTTGTGTTCCTTTCTGTACCATTGCTGTAGCTGTAATACTACAATTCTGGATTCAATTCTATTACCCTAACGTACTTTTGGTATTTGTCTGGATAGCATGCAGACCAACACTTTTCACTATCTTGTGACAATAATAAATCCAATATTCAGTCTGATCTTTCACAGATTCCAAAAGGCCTACAATCCTCAAATCAAAAAACCTTGGCCCAAAATGATATTCTCTTATTTTTTAAGTTGTGCCCTAGTTCTAGATGTGTTTTTGATCTTTCGTGGGACATCAGTGTCACTGACAAGGTCTGCATCTTTTTTCCATTCCCAGTTATCCTCGAGGGTGACCTTGTTAAAGCATAACAATCGACAGTTGAGGGGTGGAGAGGGTAGGTTTACAGTGCCGTTAGAAAGAATGCTATGTTTCCAAAGCAAAATTGTATTGATTTCAAGGGTCACAATGTGATAGGAGTGGAAAATTTGTTTGGCAATAGTTAGCATGTGAACTTAGAATCCCAAACAACTCTCACTCATGAAATACTTAGTGTAATAAAGCAACTCAAGGCACTTCATATAAAACAGTTATAAAGCAAAGTTTGACTGACATATTTGGGCAGATGTCCAAAAAAAGCTTGCTCAAATCTTTAATGTACTATTTTTGCCTTTTCCATCCAGTCTTTAAACAGCTTGGAGATTTACACTTCAAATCTGATTTGCACATAAATAGTTGCTGACTTTAACAAGGTCATCCCTACCAACCTAAGGTCAGATAACACCATCTTATCAGTCCCAAAATAGAAATTTTGCTCTCAAGGATGCTGGAAGCCAAGTCCAGTAGAGTGTCACATGTTATCATGCGTCAAGAAGCACGGCTGATACAGGCACTAATCTGCTGGCAACACACTGGCACATTTCTCAATGGCATTGAATACACTTCATTGACATTCAGGTCATTAGTCACTGACATTTGAAACATCCAGATCCAGATATCTGACTAGCATACTCCTAAACACTTTTCCTCTTCACCCAGATGAGAGATCCCAGGTCAAT
The DNA here is from genome assembly GCF_037043375.1 of Chiloscyllium plagiosum. Lineage (NCBI taxonomy): Eukaryota > Metazoa > Chordata > Chondrichthyes > Orectolobiformes > Hemiscylliidae > Chiloscyllium > Chiloscyllium plagiosum. The sequence goes on along the minus strand of NW_028270169.1, from coordinate 6,025,173 downwards.
CATTATCTGTGCTCAGTCAACCTCAGATACAGCAGTTACAGAGGCACAGATGGTCTGGAGTTAAAAGGGTTTGGTGGGTGTAGGTGTGGAAGTGAAATATTTTAGCCAAAGCCCCTGATCATCTAATGTTTACTACAGACTTGTGGCATCAAGTATGCTGTGCCAACCAATTTAAAAAAAAAAAAAATCGCACCAAAGCTCTTTAGTAGTCATTTAGACAAAGTATAGGATACCTTTGAAATCATTACTCAAGACACACTGTTTACTGTACACTAGGGAATATTACCAAGGAACAAAAGCTATAGGCAAGCACATCAACATCTTGTTGCTAGTCTCCACAGCCACTGATTCAGGAATAACATACTGCTGATGCTAGAGTTCTGGAGTGAAACAATGTTCTTAATACAAAACAGGTTTAGCAGCACCTGTTGAAAGAGAATGTTGGTATTTCAGGCAAAGAAACTTTCATCAATACTCAGATCAAAAGTCACCAATCTGAAACGGTTTCTTTCCAAAACTGTTCCCTGATTGGGGTATGTTCCATTCCTGTTCCAGAATATAGTTATATTATACATAGTTGCTTCATTCAGCATGGAGACAAGGTTGCTGCACGCTACGCTAAACTCAAAATGTATAATGCTGCTGCCAATTAGATTTGAAACGCGATCTTGAAATAGCATAAACCCCATGAGTTTGACACATAATCAGTCCCAATTTCAGAGAAGCTCACCTTGGGGTAGGCATCATGCTAGGTAAAATTCACTGACAACGCAATATAAAAACGACAGCTGCATCACCATATTCATGTAAATAAGTGCCAGCAAGCTGTTATTTGCTGGAAGCCAGCAATATAAATGGCTAGCACAGATGCTTGTACCTTGACCTGATTACAGCACTGAATCTTCATCTCAGCACATAACAGGATACTAGTGCAATTAAATGAACATTGGACATGTACCACGAGCACACAGACTTTAATAAAGAAATGCACAATTCCTCAAAGCCAAACCAGATGAGTGGACCAGGCTATTGCTGAGTTAGGTGTTAATTTGCTGTATTTTATTGTCTCAAGTTTTTCATTCATTATTCACTAGCTGAAACATCTGACAACAGCAATATTTTCCAGCTTTACTGTCTGATGTTCATGCAGCCAGAATGTGATACTGTGAAGCACATTAGGGTCTTGATAAAAGAATGCAATGTTCAAAGGAATTACTAAACTTAGATATCAACACTCATGATCTTGACACTTGTCAATTTTTATGAACACAGGAGCTTCAGATGAAAAAGAATGATTGACACGCCCAGAGCATCTAGGTGAGAAAAGTCACTCTTGACTCATTGTGCAATGCTGAGTGAGGGACACAGTGCACATTAGTCGTGGTTTACTGGCAATCCCAAGACTTACCAGTCCACAATGCTACCAGAATCTTTTGAGTGAAAGCCATGCGTACGCATATAAAATTCTACCAAGCAAATGAGTGCAGAGTCATTAAAATACCAGATTATTGCTCAGCTATGATATACATGAGCAAAAATTCATCATTCTTGTACACAAGCCCCAGGCCAGGTTTACAAGACATATAGCTTTGTACTTAAATGCCTTGGGCAACAAAAGCCTGTATTCATATAACATCTTTAACATAGAAAAGGCATCAAGTCCTGTCACAGATGCAGAGACACAAACAAACATCTAGTCCATGGTGAGGAGTGACAGACTAAGGAGGATGTTGAAAGGACAAGACTTATTGAATATAAATCCTGCAGTATTGGGCCTAAAGAATTGAAGGCTGAGGAAGGGTGATGCCCAAGAGTTGAGGAATACTGAGGCTGGAGGGTGAAGGCTGTTCGAATTAGAAAGGGACAAAGATATGGAGGGATTCAAGCACAAGGTTGAGTATTTGAATACTGGCCAATGGGACTAGGTCAGATAGTGATGTCCAGTCATCTCAGACATGTTGGACTGAAGGGTCTGTTCCAGTTTTTATGACTGACTATATAAAAGCAAAGCTGCCATACTCCAGTTATGCAGGGTACTGGAGAGACCATAAATATTGTGTGCGGTTTTAGTCTCCAGAAAGGGAGACCATAAATACACTGGAGGCAGTTCAAAAGGAGGTTGTGACAACCTATTAATTCTGAGTATAATGATAAAAAGGCAGACAGGTTGGGCTGATTTTCACTGGAGTTTAGAAGAGAAAAAGCCTTGATTGAAGTGTATAAGATCCTGAATGGTCTTGACAAGGTCAATATAGAAAGAATATTTACTCTTGTGGTCAAATCCAGAATTACCAGACACCTTTTGGGACAGAGGAGGAATACTTAGAGGGCTACTCAACTTTGGAACTAAATCTCAGAAGATGGTAGAGGTTGGATAATTTTTTTTAAAAATGGTGGTGGTGGATGGATTCCTTTACCTTAAAAGGAATCGAAAGTTATGGGGGTAGATTAAAATTAGATTAGAATATATTCCCTACAGTGTGGAAACAGGCCCTTCAGCCCAACAAGTTCTCACTGACCCTCCGAAGAGTAACCCACCCAGACTCATTTCCCTCTGACTAATGCACCTAACATTATGGGCAATTTAGCATGGGCAATTCCCCTGTCCTGCACATCTTTGGACTGTGGGAGGAAACCGGAGCACCTGGAGGAAACCTACACAGACATGGGGAGAATGTGCAAACTCCACAGACAGACAGTCTGCCAGAGGATGGAATTGAATGTCGAGTGGGCTTCCTGAATGAACAGATTATTCTGGTGTTCAGGATAAACAAAACCTATTCTTAAAGCAAGTAGCAACACCTAAAAACATTGTAACACCTGACCTATGGTCCAGAATTAAAACTAAATCAGCAGATTCTTACAGGGGCCTGGGGACAACACAAGATGAGTGGTCGAGTTGGGTAAGACCACCTGCCATGCCCATCTCCATACTGGGAGCATCTCTTGTTACAGAGTTTGTGCATTTGTCTAGCAACAGGTAGAATGTCTCAGAGGCAGCAGCTCGTAACCAATGGGGGCTTATTACTCGTTAAATCCCTTACGAACGAGTCTCTTTAATATTTAGCTTTCTACCTTACCAAACACACTGAATAAGTTGAGAATCCTCAATATGAAGACCGGAGAGGAAAGTGGAATTCAGAACACCGATGGATTGAGAGATTTAGAGGCAGAGGAGGGTAGAAGGGCTATCGGCCCACTACCATTCCTAATTCACATACTTATAACAACTGGGAGGCAGAAGCACAGTCTTTGTAATGAGCAAACAGGCATTAGATATTACTCAAAATTTGAAACAGTATCCAAAATCATTCAGGTTCTGGGTTAAAAAAAAAATCACTCAGATCACAGTGTTAAAACATTAAGCAGATAACATTGAACCAATAGACTTTGGTTTTACCTCATCCCAGCTATAATTGCAAACTGGAACCGACAGATCAAAAGAAATTGGGCTAAATAAATCGCAGTAACATTTTATCCACTTTAAAATCAAGAACTTAAATCCTCAAACTAAAAAATATTTAACATGACAAGTGGCATTGTGAGACATTGTACTAAGTTTCAAAAGCAGGACAACCACTCTAAGTGCAGGCTTTTTTTCCCTAAAGCTTATTCTTGCAGACTTAGCTATTCCGATGCAGTCATGGACAAGCCCCCAAGTTCTATCCTTCTTTAATTCAATGAAAACTGTACAATCCCAGGTTTAATTCTAACCATGTCCAGTCCTATGTGCTTTCTGACATTTAACAAATGCCTCATTACTCACCAGTTCTTAACTACTCCATCCCCACAACCCTCAGGTATATGCACTGGTCTCATTCTGACTAACATCCCTGATGCAAACCACCCTGTCGTCAGTTGCCTCAGCTTTGGCAATTCCTTCCTAAACCTCTAGCACTCGACCTCACTTTCACTCAAGATAGAGTCATAGAGATGTACTTTATTGCTGGAACAGCTCAGCAGGTCAGACAGCATCTAGGGAAAAGGAGATTCGACGTTTCGGGCACATGCCCTTCCTCAGGAAGGGCATGTGCCCGAAACGTCGAATCTCCTTTTCCCTAGATGCTGTCTGACCTGCTGAGCTGTTCCAGCAATAAAGTTTCAGCTTTGATCTCCAGCGTCTGCAGACCTCACTTTCTCCTCATAGAGATGTACAGCATGGAAACAGACCCTTCGGTCCAACTCATCCATGCCGACCAGATATCCCAACCCAATCTACTCCTACCTGCCAGCACCCGGCCCATATCCCTCCAAACCCTTCCTATACACATACCCATCCAAATGCCTCTTAAATGTTGCAATTGTACCAGCCTCCACCACTTCCTCTGGCAGCTCATTCCATACACGTACCACCCTCTGCGTGAAAACGTTGCCCCTTACATCTCTTTTATATCTTTCCCCTCTCACCCTAAACCTATGCCCTCTAGTTCTGCACTCCCCAACCCCAGGGAAAAGACTTTGTCTATTTACCCTATCCAAGCCCCTCAATTTTGTAAACCTCGATAACATCACCCCTCAGTCTCCGACGCTCCAGGGAAAACAGCCCCAGTCTGTTTAGCCTCTCCCTATAGCTCAGATCCTCAAACCCTGGCAACATCCTAGTAAACCTTTTCTGAACCCTTTCAAGTTTCACAACATCTTTCCGATAGGAAGGAGACCAGAATTGCACACAATATTCCAACAGTGGCCTAACCAATGTCCTGTACAGCTGCAACATGACCTCCCAACTCCTGTACTCAATACTCTGACCAATTAAGGAAAGCATACCAGAGGCCTTCTTCACTATCCTATCTACCTGCGACTCCACTTTCAAGGAGCTATGAACCTGCACTCCAAGGTCTCTCTGTTCAGCAACATTCTCTACCATGAAGTGTACAAGTCCTGCTAAGATTTGCTTTCCCAAAATGCAGCACCTTGCATTTATCTGAATTAAACTCCATCTGCCACTTCTCAGCCCATTGGCCCATCTGGTCCAGATCCTGTTGTAATCTGAGGTAACCCTCTTCGCTGTCCACTACACCTCCAGTTTTGGTGTCATCTGCAAACTTACTAACTGTACCTCTTATACTCGCATCCAAATCATTTATGTAAATGACAAAAAGTAAAGGGCCCAGCACCGATCCTTGTGGCACTGCACTGGTCACAGGCCTCCAGTCTGAAAAACATCCCTCCACCACCACCCTCTGTCTTCTACCTTTGAGCCAGTTCTGTATCCAAATGGCTAGCTCTCCCTGTATTCCATGAGATCTAAGCTTCCTGTTAAAACCTGCCTCTGATCAATATTTTGGTGATCTGCCCTAATACCACCTTTGGCTTGATATTGAATATAAAACACTCCAATGAAGTGACTTGGAACATTTTACTTCATCATGTGGTGCTAGTAAAACAAAAATTGTAAATAACTAGGCCTGGTAACCCCAATGAGGAAACAGCACCTTGGCAAAAGTAGTGGAGAAGTAATGAAACACCCAGTTCAAACAAATGTTAAGTTCTCTGGGACTTCAGAACAGCAAATGGAGTTCAGGTTTACAATGTAGCAAACAGGTTGATTTGCTGCAAGACATCATGGATTTTTTTTTCAAAAAGCCTGCAGTGTTTCCAAGACTGAGCAGGCTGTTGCCATGGGGAATAGAATGATAATGGTCAGGAGGAGAAAGACTAGTAAAGTCTGTGGAAAATTAAGAGTTCTGGAAACCAATTTTTAACTGCTTTGCATGTTGACAACAGGTGCAGTATTAATCAAGCGTTGTGGCTAAATAAAATCAAGAGTTCTGTCATTTTTCAAACCCATTTTTTTTGTCATCATCTCAATAAACACATTAAAAATTTATCTACATTTAATGCAAATGAATTAACATGGACAAGACCCCAAATCAATGCACTGGCTTTAACCCAACTATAATCTGGTGCTGTGATCTTTAATTTTAAATATCACGTGAAGTTAGTCAGGAAGTATGTTATCAGATGAGGTGAGTTTATAATCTCTTAACATGTATTTGTTACTCATTCACAAGTAGCAAATAACAGGCCTGCAGCTACAACCATTGAAGAGACAAGGCAATAGGTACTGCTTATCAGCAGAATTGAAGCTGAATAGGAAAATCTCAAATGATGGCTACAATCAGTTCTGATGTTAACTGGACTGGAAACATGAACTCTTATTTCTCTCCACAGATGCTGCCAAACCTGCTGAGATTTTGCAGCAGGTTTGGTTTTGGTTTGTTCCCAACATCCAGTATTTTTGTTCAGTGTTTAGTAATGATGGAGTCTGACTTGGGATGTGTCTGGCAGAAACTGATTGATCTTCCAGCCAATTGAAAGTCAAATTGTTAGCTTTCTTAAATTTGCATAACCCAGAAGTTCCAGCGAAACTTCAATTGAAGTTTTTATTGTACCTAAACCTCTGATGGGAATAATGTTTGTTCATCAAGTCAGGCTACATTTTAGATGCACACTAATCACAATGCTCCAAATTAGTTCCAGGACAAGCCAAAATACTTCGAGCTGAGGTTTTAATGTAAATTGATCAGTGCACAAACATACACAACAGGTACATTTTTCCTCCTTCCTTTTGTCAACAATTATATCCTTTTGCTTCTAATACCATTTCTTTTTGCTGTGAACCTCCGGATGCCTCAGCCAAGTGGCTTTTTCACACAGGCCCAGAAACGGTTGGGAACAAAAAAAACTGCAGCACAATCCTCAGGTACACACCAGATATAAATCTAGGTCGGAATGACTCAATTAGTGCCTTATTGAGCTGGGCCATTAGGGAACTTAGCAATCAGTTTTTTAAAATTTCTATTTCAAGGAAATCATTCCTGTCCTGTCATTCTTCTACCCTTCCCTTGAGTATGTCACCACCCTGCCCAAAGAGGGAATACACTGCACAAAATAATTTCAAACTGACTCAAAAAAGATTAGGTCTGACTTCCTACTTTCAGCTCAGTAGCTCATAAAAGTCAAACTCAACCCAGTAAGTCAAAACATGGGGAATAGAGGGGACAGCAAGGGTTAAACACTAATCCCTCCCTTTCCATACATGGAATGTGTCTTGCAAAACCTTAGTACACCCCAGTTCTTATCCTGTATGTAGGTTTGCTCGCTGAGCTGAAAGGTTCATTTCCAGGCGTTTTGTTACCTTACTAGGTAACATCTTCAGTGGACCTCGTGCGAAGCAATGCTGAAAATTCCAGCTTTCTATTTAGATGGTTGGGTTGGTGATGTCATTTCCTGTGAAGTCACTTCCTGTTCCTTTTCTCAAGAGGTGGTAGGTGGGATCTAACTCAATGTGTTTGGTGTGTGTTCTGGTTGGAATGCCATGCCTCTCGGAATTCTCGTGCGGGTCTTTGTTTGGCTTATCCTAGTTTGGATGTGTTGTCCCAAAGTGGTGTCCTCCCTCATCCATATGTAAGGATACTAGTGAGAGGGGGTCATGTCTTTTTGTGGCTGTTGGTGTTCATTTATCCTGGAGGCTAATTTCCTGCCTGTTTGTCCAATGTAGCGTTTGTTACAGTCCTTGCAAGGTATTTTGTAAATGACATTAGTTTTGTTTGTTTTCTGTAAAAGGGTCTGTGAGACACATGAGAATTCCTAGAGGCATGGCATTCCAAAAAACAGTTAGATCCCATCTACCACCCCCGAGAAAAACAGGAAGTGACTTCACAGGAAATAACATTAACCCAAAGAAACCCAAACATAAATAGAAAGCAGGAATTTTCAGCATTGCTTCGCACGAGGTCCACTGAAGAGGTTACCTAGTAAGGTAACAAAACGTCTGGAAGTGAACCTTTCAGCTCAGTGAGCAAACCTACATCCAAAACCTCAACCTGAGCTACAAATCCTCAAGACTCGCCAAATTCCTATTTTGCTACAAAATACAAAAAAGGATTATTGTTGGAGTAACTTGGTTGATGCAGATGTCAAAAGTCCCTTGTCACATAGGATGGCAGCTTTCACAAACAGCAATGCGATGAACTATTGATGAACTAGCTACTGACCCACAATAACTAACTTTTCCTGGAAATAGTGCCATAGAATCTTTCACAAGTATGTAAGAGGCCCAAGAATGCCACAGATCCACACTGAAATGAGGGACAGTCTCAAGATGGGACAAACCATTTTGGTCAGAGATGAAAGAATCGCCTCAGGCACAGGGGTGGTAAATTCTCCACCCAACTGGCTTTGGAAGCTCCAGGGCTATAGTATGTTCACAGAAATTGCATTATATGGAGATGTTGCAGGAAACTGGTGTAAAAAAGTAGAAGATTGGTTGTGATCGGTTGGAATGGCAGAGTAAACACAACAGATCACAAGACCTCTTCCTACAATGCTTCCCGTCTAACGCACAGCAGCAATTCCTCAGTTCCATATGCAACTGTCAGTCTTGATAATGGGCTCAGGTCTCTGCACTAACACTGGAATCAGATGAAAATATTATTCATGTCATAACAGACAAGTTGCAGCCCCTTCAGAAGATATCCAGCCAGGGGCTAGACAGGCAGTATCAGTTTTTTTTGGCGAGAAACTAATTATTCTAAGCTAAACATTTACAGTTTCTACTTTAGAGCAGAGAGAGATAGGATACATCTCTTGGGTGGAGAATGTGTTTTCAATAAAGCTTTCATCTCTTGCTTTTGCCTCTGTCCACAACCTATTAGTTACAGGGGATCCAGCATGTCTGCCTGAGCCAAGGTGGCCACAGCCAAGATCACAACCATGAAGTCATTTTTCACCACTCCTAGAAACGACAGATTAGCTTAAAGAACTCATTCATTCAGTTTACCTACCTTCAAGCTCAGTATTATTAAGTTTAATTTCTTTGAACCTTAAGCTGAAATTGACATTTGTTTTGCATCCTTATCGACTTTTAAAAGTCACTGTTGGATACAAGTCTACCTTCCTTACAACTAGTGGATAACAAAAAAAGGTTCAGCACACTGACAAAGACCTTTCTGTTATCTGTGTATGAACAAAGCCTGCTGTACTAGCAGGCTTTCCAACCACCTGCCATGTTAACAGCATTCACTTCTAACTTAAAAGATCAAGTGCGCCTCATGGAGATGACCCATTTTTCGAAGGATTACAAAAAATTGTTGTTAAATATCCTGCAGCACTCAACATGTAATACCTTGAACGCCTGTCACACCTCATTTCGATTTCAAATTCTTAAATGCAAATACCAGCGTGATGTGCCAAAGAACAAATCTCTGCCATGATGATGCAGCAGCAAAAGGAAATAATAAACTTGACCCTGGAATCAAGCCACCATCAACTCAAACAGAAAACAGGAGCGAGTGTCGACCAGCCTGTCAAGTTTGTTCCACCATTCAAGAGGCTCATCTCAGTATCATGCTCTCTACAAATACTTTAAATCTTTAGTCTGTAGAAATATGTTGCTTAAGTACATGCAGTGACATGGCCTCCACAACCTGTGGTAGAGAACACCACAGATTCACTACGAACTTTCTCACCTCACTTTGAAATGGTCTAGCCCCCATACCAAGAGGTGAAAAATGAAGGTCTCAACATTTTTCGTCCCTTCAGCCCCAAGAACTAATTCCTTTTGGAAAACAAATGTTTTAGTCTGAACCACTTTCTGTGGCAGAAAATTCCACAGGCTCACCAGTCTGGTTGAATGTTTTTTCCTTCAGTCCAAAATGGCCTTCCCTGTATCTTTTGACTGACCCCCGTTCTGGATTCCTTGCTCATCAGGAACATCTTTGCTGTCTTTAGACAGCCTAGTTGTTATACACTTAGACTTCTGCTAGTCTTAGGAAGGTTCGCAATTCAGCTTATGGAGGATGTTGCATAATTAAAATCATTTTGAAATTTGGCCATAGATAAATAGCTTGAATTACTGAGGAGCACAAGCTTTTACAGCATACAGACATTTTGCACAAGATTCAGGGGTGCACAGCCAATTTGGAACAGTTTGGAACATGTTTTAAAGCCTTAGCATTTTGACTTCATCACCATTCAATATTTCATTCCCAAAATTATTCAGGCTATTCTCAAACTTTCATTATACTTCCTTTTTAAACATTGCAATGCGCACAAGCTTCCTGCAAGAAAATTGCCAGAAAAGGCCAGGGCGGAAACAGATTTAAAAACTATGGATCCACAAATTAAAATACATTTCCAATATATTTCCAACTTTGAGGTCAGATCACAGGCCATTATGGTCAAACATTAATGCATGGATTTCACTGGAGGATACTTCAATAATTCACCTTGGTCTCCCTTTGTCACCAAACCAAGTTTCACATTTATTAATACAATGCAGTTGTTGCTTAGGTAGGCCAAATACTTAGGTAAGCCAAATAGATCAGAGTGAACATTTCAGGTCAAGATGAACTTGGATAAAAACGGAGTATTTCCAGCATTTAATAAACGTTTTTCTTGGACAATATTCTTGCTTTGGAAGCCAAGACAAAACCAGGGCAATTCATGGAACATGTGTTTGCAAACATTTATGCCTGCTGCATAATTTCAGTCAAGTCTAAACAGGGTATTAGTAGCAACCCAGATCAAGTGACCTAAATTTGACTGAAATGCAACCTTATTTCGACAACTAGGAGGTACAACTTTCCCAGGAGCGGGTTTGTACAGAACAAACTGGGAGGGTTGCCTATATGAGCCAAATAACAATTTTTTTGTGTTGTGTTAGGTAGGCATTCTCTGTACTTAGAAAATCTCTTCCAAAATTAATCAAACAAACCATTCCTCATCTTCAATTTGCAATAACTGATAAATGTGCTGACCTAACAGTGGCTCACAATTGCCTGCTTAAAATCAAGCAAAAACAAATTCAAGACATTAACACTGAGGACTGTTTACAATGCTACATCTTGTTGGATTGGAATATTTGGACAAATTTCTGCATTCAATTTTACTTTAATCCATAACAAAAACGGTCCAGGGCATAAAACCATGCCCAAAACTATTGTACCCTCTTCCCTCTCGATAGGACGTCAATGTAACTAAACGCACGGTTATTTGAATTTGTACTTCATGTAATGGAATCGAAAATTTACAATCTCACTGATTTCAGTCATCACAACAGCAGCTCACTCAGTCTGAAGCCACTGGCACTTCATGCTCCTACAAAAACAAAAAACACCACAGTACACAAACGTACAGCATGCAGTGGAGATCATTTGCTCACCCAGCTTCCATGATTTCTATATAAGTAGAAGTCATCTGAAATAAGACCTGGGAACCACATGTTTATTGATATTTACAAGACCTTGAATAAACAAAACCAATGCAACACAAGATGAGAACATATATCTTCGGACCAACAGTATATTTGTGAGTGCATTGGGGGTGGGGGTGGGGATGGTAGGCAGAAAATGAGAGCGAGAGAGAAGAGAGGAGAGAATCAAAACAGCAGCAAGATGTTTCACTAAGTTTTGTACAGTTTCAGACAACAGTACATTTTACACTGACTACAGTGGTCACCTGTAATTTCTACCATCGTAAGTGGTACCAGGAACATAACTAATTTCCTGTTATCAGTTCTTGGCAAACCTGACAAGCATGTGCAGCATTCCACCAGAAAGTGATAGGGCATCAGGAAGGGTTCAAAAAAGGAGAAAAGAGCCCTTTTAATTAATTATATTCCAAATGGCATCCCTTCCTGACTGATCATAAGTCAGCAAGGTAGAAGACAAGGGATAGTACACTCATTATACTGCCAGCTCCAGGACACAGTGGTCAACCTGAGGGGAAATGATGCAAAGAAATATCTTCACTACCACAGAATGGTTCACTTGTGACATTGGTCCCACTCCCCCCATTCACATATTTTCATCCAGTAGCCTAAGTGGTTAAATATGTGAATAGCAATAGAGTTCAGCCTTAGATCACCCCCTCACCCCCCAAACCGACAATGATCACTGTGCCGGTCAAATCTTAGCTACTGCACTTCCAGGTTAGTCATCTACATGAAAATTTGCCTGAAGAAATAGGCTGCAAAACTCCACGAAAATATTTACAATTTAACTCATTCAGGAATTAAATATTTATTTTCACAGCAGATTTGAGAATGTCAAAGTAATAAGACATTGTTTTATTAAAGCTGCTGTACACATTTGGAATTTGGATTTTTCCTGCATAGTGCTTAAGAATATACAACTTTCCAGTGTCAAGCAGTTTTGCTACTGACATTCATTATGTTATCACACTGGCACCATCACATGCCAAATTTTCCAACTTGTGACAGGTCATTCATCAAAATGAGAAGTCATCCAATTTCCCCATTTTCTTTGTTCTGCCTCCTTTGTTAACCCCTCCCTTTAAGGGAGGGAGAAAAAAACTTGCACAAATTGACATCAATTTTTGAACTTCAGTTAACGAGTAAAGGGGGCCAAAACTAAAACATATGCGCATCTAATTCATCCTGAACCATCCATCAGATTAATAGTCTTGTCATCAGAGGTGGTGCTGTGGGCACGATACAACACTCTCCATATATCATCCCATCATTTGCATTCCATTCTGCAGAGGACTGATGACATTCCACTAACATGTAGAAATGTACTTTTCAAATCAGTTCAGTACCTGGGGAACAGACAAGCACTGGTTGATTGAGCTGGAGCTCATGCTACTTTACATGATGAATTCAAATCAGGAAGACATCCCAGGGTGATGATGGAACCTTGCACTGTTTTGGATATATTTATCAAGCATCACATTTTCAAGTGCATTCTCAATTAATATACAGATGCCAAGTATTAGCCCCATTTACCCTGAATGTCATCAGTAATAGTGATGTTAATTTTAATCAGCTATTCTAGGCTTGAGATAAATGTCAATCTAAAATCATTTAAAACAATACATTCACAGCAAGTGAACAACTCCAAGGGTTACATTTCTACCCATCCCTTACCATGTTTTTATTTCCCCATGACTCCCTCACTTTCAAGAGTCCATTTTTAATGAGGCTCAATATATCCTCAATACCATCCCAGGCCAGCCGGTCACCTACTTGTTACATGCAGGAGAGGGGAATGATAACCATGCTTAGAGGGAATCAGTTAGACAAATCTAGATAGTAGCTTTGCACCAATGGCTCTTCAACCAAGCATGTGTATTTTATCTGATTTCACTCTTCCTCTGGTATAGGACAAGTTTACGATTGCAACATATTAGGATAAAACTAACCTGTTCCATACCAATCTCAAACCCAGTCCTATTCTTCATTAATTAAACAATTGAACACAACTGTGAATTGTGAAGCAGGATACATTACCTCCAATACACTTGGGTTACATGCTCTAGGATTTTAGTTAAAACCGAGTGTATATCAGTATTGGACTATGTCAGCCCAAGGTCTGTACAAGCAGAAGAAAAACAGCCATGTGCTCAAACCAGCACAGGACCGGCTGGCTTATAGATATTAATTTGAAACAGAGGAATTTGAAGTGCTGAGTGGGTAAGCCACATTTCAGGCAGAATTGGACCTGCCTTCCATTATAAATCACAGAACAATACTGTCAACTTAATAATGCTGTGAAACCTGTAGAAGGTGGTGCCGTGGAAAAGAACAAAATCAATATTGAGCCAACTAATTTCAGGGCAAGAGTTGTGAAATTGCATTCCTTCCCCCATGAACTGAAGATAAAACTCCAAAGCACTAGCTTAGCCCCACGATGAAGAATCTGCCTACTTTAATTCTTGTTCAGTGAGGAAGTGGAGGAGCTACTGAACTCCCAGACCTCCTGGACACAATGCTATCTTGCAGAAAACGTGCAACTCTACAGATTTCTACAGCATGCGCTTCCATAATGGCAAGATCTATTGTCAACACAAAAGGTGGCGTTGAAAGCAAATGTTTGCTCAAAGGTTTGAAGACAAATGTTTAAAAATCAATTTCTGGTTAATGCCCCAGTGAGAAATACCCACGTACTTTGTAGGCTATGCAAATTAGCTTTCCTTATCCTGTAATGGGAAAATAAAATAACTTTTTGCACGCATTTGCAAATTACATTTACTGCTAGTTCCAATGTTTTTAATTCTATTTTCAAGCATTTATCCAATAGCCATTTGAAGTTATAGAATTTACTAACTTTACCCTTTCAGACAGGGCATTCCAGAATATAACCGGTTGCAAAACAAGCATCTTAAACGCACTTCCTTTATAAAAAGGAGTCACATCTGAAGGCCAGTAATTTTCAGGTATCCACTGTCTTTTTCCCTTTTGAGACCAAAATGGCAGTGGAGTTTACCAATACTTTGTCTGCTCACAGACAGTCAATCATTTCAATTTCCAGCAGATCCTCTGTTTTATTGTGAAAGTACAAACAGCAATGATCATAGCATATCCTGAATTATTGTTAATGTACTCAAAACACAAGAAATTCAATATAACTAATAAGTGCAAATACTATGTTTCTGATCAATCCAAAGTTTTGTTTCAGATTTACAGCTATCCTTTTAAAACCGCATCCACCGAGATCTCTGTTCAGTCAGCAATCAAGTTTCAGTAATTGTCATTACGTAGTCAGGAATTAGGGCATCTTATTATGGCTTACCATTAATTTCTTCAAAAAAAAAACTTGACTAGCTGTTTATGGAATGAGATCAAGCCAGGCCCTGGGGACTTTACTCCATGAAGTGTAATGTATTTATTCTTAGTTTGCCATTTGTTTTGCATAATTACAACTACAGTTTGTGCTAGCAGTTAATTATACGTAATTAAACATTAGCCTGGATTTGCACCAAGTTGTCAGTGGCAACCAACCTGCCCTTGCTTGTAAAGTGAAAAAATTCTTAATGCAACACATCTAACAAAGGGAAGTAGTGCTAATAGCAGCTCTCCATCCACTTTCTAGCATTAATATTAGAAAGTGCTGAGTCTATGGCTTTACAGATATACAGGCCTTTGATGAAGCTGCACTATGCATAACCCTCATACAGTTAGGGTAGGGCAAGAGATGTGGCATCCTGCAAGTCATGTCAATTACAACTGAACATGTGGTTGCACTTCGCTACCCAAACACTGCAATCTGTTAAAGTGTCAGTCATCAACCAAGTTCCAGCATTTCTTCCCGAAGTCTCTCTGCTTCCCTTTAATACTCTAAAAACATGACCAGGAGGTTTGAACAAAGAAGTCATCTTAGGACACTATTAAAAAAGGTCTTCAATACATCCAAGTTGCTGCTTTGGTAATAGATTATTAACTCTGAATAAAACAAAGCTCCTAGAAATCTATAGTGCTGCTCAAAAGAAGAAAACTTGTGAAGATGAAGATGACGGCTACCTGGAACACACTGCCAATAGGTGGGGGTGGGGAAGCAGGTACCTAAGTTGTGTCTTGATAAGCATGATGTGCAGGAGCAGGTGTTGGACTGGGGTGGAGGGACAGTTAAAAATCACAACACCAGATTATAGTCCAACAGGTTTATTTGGAAGCACTAGCTTTCGGAGTGCTGCTCCTTCATTAGGTAAGCAGTGGAGTAGAATTATAGGACACAATTTATATAAATTCTGAGTCCTATGATCCTACTTCAGTGATTTTTAACTTGATAGACATGACCAGGAGGCAGAGGGATAGAAACTGAATATCAACAATAAGAAGGGGGCCTAAATAAGGAATAGGAATAGGTGCAGACATGGTGGGCCAAGGCTCTTTGGTCTTTGAATGAACAGAGATATACATTTAAAACTTTAAACAGGTACGAATTCATCTGGTTAAGTTCATCCCAAGATAGTCAGGGCTCTCTTGTATTTCAAAAGCATGATCCTTTCCATGTACTGTACTTGGATATCCTCATACGCAAACTATTTGAGAATGGAGAGTTTGTACTGGGAAGAGAGATAGACTAGGGCACTGCCAAATTCAGAGTCATGTACAATTTCAGCTAGAATCATGATTGAAAAGCAGAACTTACTTCCAACAATCAGGTACTCTGGAACCAGAGTGCTATCATTTTGGAATTAAGACTTGAATTGCAAAACACTGTCATGGTAGCTTTCCCATGAGATTTCAGAACCACAATATGCTTCAGTTGCACTGAAGGTCCAAAACATACAGCTGCAAAACACCATCAGTAGGAATACAGTCAATCTTTACAAATAAAGATAGCACAATTTCCCTAAACATTGAAAATTTGGACCTCATACCAAAGAGTCAAAGTACATTAGCTTTAAAGCAAAGTGATAAATGCACAATTTGTACAAATATCAAATATTTCAGATATGCTTCCTATGTTAAGAAATTTTATTAAATACATACTATGAGAGATCATGGGCCCTGCAAGCGAAGACTGGAAGATGACAGATTCTTAATTGACCTAGATAAACAGTCTAACCCCCTCCCCCATTCCCCTGCCAGGAAGTCGATAAGAGGATACTCTCCATCTTTCAGTTTCCAATTAACTTCAAGCAATTCACAGATTACAACTCCTGAATGCCTTTGTCTCTCTGGACCTTTTAGGCTCGTACTCTACATTTAGAACAGTAACACATTCAGCCCAATATTCCTGGCTTGAAGTCCAGCAAAATTTGACAAGGCTTTGGAAGTCAATTATGATTTCAGCATTTTGATCTGAAATGCTTGTTTATCATTGATTACAAAAGTATAGAACCAAGAATTATAGAAACCCTATGGTGTGGAAGCAGGCCATTTGGCCCATCAAATGCAGACCAACCCTCTTGAAGACCATCCCACCCAGACCCAACCCTATCCCTGCAAGTCTGCATTTACCATGGCTAATCCAACTAACGTGGATATATCCCTGGACGCTATAGATAATTTAGCATAGCCAATCCATCTAATCTGCACATCTTCGGACCATGGGAGGCAACCAGAGCAAACCCACACATACATTTTATAGAATGTGCAACCTCCACTCAGTCGTCAGAGGCTGGAATTGAACCCAGGTCCCACGGGCTGAGAGGCAGCAGCACTAACCACTGAGCCATCATTCCGCCCTTTCTGGTGTACTAAAATCACATTAAGCATTTGGTGCAAGACTCCTGTGCCAAGCATAAACTTATTTCTTGCAGTGAATGTCTTATTGTAATACGGTGTCTTAAAGAGCTTTCAGGAAGATGTTATCATTTCCAATAACACCCCCCCCCCCCCCACCCCACCCCAATTGCAACATATTTGGGACTTGTACCTAACTTAAACTGACTTGTATATAAGCAATGCATTCAATCATGCCTACGCCCATCTCATTGTGGTTAAAACTTGGTTGTAATTAAGAGAGAGGCTGCCACAACAGTTCTGATATGAAAGCAAACGTCCAAAACATGCCCACACTAATGACCGGAGATTGTAAGTGGCAGAAAATTAAGTTCGGGAAACAAAAGCTTTCCAATGATTCAATGGATACTCAAAATTCCTGTGGATGAAAACAAAATGGAAGGGTTATACCCAATAGCAAAGAGAAGACATTGCTTTTCTGGAAAAAAGAACCAAAGAAAAGGTGACCTTTCAAATTATGGAAGACAGGATAGCTGAAGAAAATATTGTATTGTGGATAGTGTAACACCAGTCATTACCAAATCGTCCATAGAAGGAATTGGAGTTTTTCTGAAAACCTGGAGTGGAGAGAATCAGGATCTTGCGCCCATAGAAAGTTATTGAGATGAATCATATAGGTCCATGTACCGGAGAAACTAGACCACTAGAGGTGGGAGAAATAAAATGGTTGTTTATAGGAGGAGTTGAAGCATGGTGGGAAGGAGTCACATGCAACACAAGTCCAATAAGTTGAATGTTCTGTACGCGCAAATTCAATTTACTGCATGCCTTTGAGGTCAGTCAAATAGAAATTCAAGAGGCATCAATTACCATACCCCTCCTATCCTTATCACTACATCAAACAGCTCAGATTGACTCAATAATAAAGTGACAATTTGAGCAGTTCAGAAGCCAAGTTCTAGGTAGCAAAGTTATGGACACTAAACGCAATGACTCAATGCTATAGTGGGAATTATATACTCTTATGTAGATAAGATGTTGGAGGTATAATGAGGAAATCAACGTCTTCAAAATAAGAAAGAGGGTCTAAACATGGTAGGGATTTAATTCAGTGGTGATTAAACAGGGCCAGCACAGGGGCTTGAATTACAGTCATCTGAAATTCTAAATTAATTACATCCATATTCTAAAGCAATTTCAATAATGCATTTATCAAGAATCAATTTGATAGCAATTGGTCCAGGATGCATTTGGGTACAACAAGACTCAAATCGAGAATACCAGCCACAAACTCAAACCCACTAATTGGTTTGATGGACCTTCTAGATAGATTAAGTCCCCTTCTATCAAGAAGAGTTTTCATAGCTGCCATCTCAAGGGATGGGTTAGGATGTGCACTATGCTGGTACAAAATTTCTAAGGGTTGAATACTGAAAAAAGTTGGATCAGTTCCAGATCAGCAATGCACTACCGTGTAAAATCCTAAATTTCACACCCTCTCCCTCAGCATCCTAGTGCAAGACAAATGATAGAAGACAAGATATCTAAGTGTGATTAGTCCTCATTTTGAAGAGCTTTTGCTGGATTTTAATAGAGGTAAATGACCAAGCAGCTCAACAGCTTCCTGTCCAGATATTTCCAGCTTCAAGTTGTAAATATCAAATCTGTAAACTCCTTATGACTACTGAAAAGTCAATCTAGATTCCAGCTTCAGAGTAGACGTTGAGAAAAACAGCAAACTATCAATAGCAGCTTTAATTCACAAGAGAAAGCAAAGCATGCTGGCCATTCACCGAAACCCCAATAATTATCCTTTGGCAAATTAAACATATCCTACCAACCCCTCTTCCTTGCAGCTCCCTAGAGAACAGCTGGAGAAATTGCTCATTTGTTAACAGCCATTACCTCTTAAACCCTGGGGAATGACTGGTACTCATTGGGGTGTTCAAAATTTACACTACACTTTACTCCACACCTCTCTAGGAACAGGAAATACTGTTGAAATACTATTAGACATTAACTAGTAAGCTATACAGCATAACTGGCACAGCCTTTTCTGACTCACACTTAGAAAACCAGCAGCTTCCAACACAAATCAATTTTTTCAGACACTTCTGTTTATTCAGCATACTTTAAAAGCCAGACCTAAATAAACATCCTTTCAGTGATGTATGAAGCTAAACAGGTGTTTGAGAATAAATTATCTCTCATCCCACAAATGGAGAAAATATACACGTACAATATTAAATGAGCTTCAGAACTTGAAACCTGTGTTTAAACATCAGGGGCTCTCTTAAAAAAGACATTCACATGGGAACAATCAGAAAACATTTACGTAAAATCTGACTCCCTAGGAAATTACTGTCCTCTTGCTTTAATTATACCAATTAGTTAAATGTGCAGACATTTAGGAAATGTGGTTTTAGTACAAGATTTTTTAAAATGTCAACATAATAAGGCAAGTCAACCAAGACACTTGCAAGGTCCATTGAAAATTATACCACAGCTCAAATTTTAGGTACATGGCTTGAATGTCTGAAGGCCTCAACCTGCTGTGTAGAATGACTTAAATATGAGCAAGTTGCCTGCATTACCAAGCGTCAAAGTGTAAACGAAATCTTGAGGATTAAACTGATCGAGATGAAATTTGCTTAGCAACCGACTCATTAAAAAGCAGGGTTCAGAAACAGGCCAGCAATTCATGCTCTTATCTCTCCGGCTGGAGATAACACAGTCTCCATCTGCTCACAATGAGCAGCTTCTTGGAGAATTTCAGTGCCTCATACTCACAATTTCAGTGTTGTCCCTCCCCCATAAGACAGTGAAAGAAATAATCTCAGCTTTAATTCCCCCCACATTGCCATAATTCCATGTGTTTTGTTGTCTGATAATACACAAGTGAAAATGAAAAAAAAAGGGGGACCACACATTGAAAGTACAATGTCGCACGATCAAAATTAATTGTTATTCTCTGGGGGCGGAGGGGGGACATTTAATGACAAACTGCTGCCGTTCTGCGCAATATGATTAGTCACGCTGGATTCCTTGCTAATCAATTCAAGATAAACTGGTTTTTTAAAGAAGAGAAAGAAAAACGGGACGAGAAGGGGAAATGCCTTTGTAACAATGGCGTGCTTGTAAAGATTGCAGATTGCCTCCGCTGATTAAACCGTGTATCAGCCACAAGGTTATGCCACCGCCTCGCACCACAATCCCTCATGATAGGGGATGGAAAAGGGGATGGAAAAGGGGGGGGGTGGCTGGCAATTCAAACCAAGCAGCGATTTTCTCTCCACACATTAATCTTTCATGTAACACGGACAGGCGGCTTGGGTCTGAGAGAGAAAGACTTGCAGAGCGGACAACAACCCTCCCCTTGAGAAACGGCATTTTAAGCAGCATTCTTTGAAGTTGCTCTTTTTTTGTGAAAAAGAGAGATGAAGGCATTGAAAGGGAAAAAAAGAAAAGGCTTGACACAGGAGGGAAAAATTTCACACACACACAGACACACAAAGCCAGACCTGACAAGGCAGACTGACGCCTCAGTGGCTACATTTCAAGATGCATTCCCCCTATTAACATCATTTAAAACGTTTTTCTTTTAAAAATAAAAAAAAATAAACTTTTGGGGAGGATAAGTTAACTTCTTGGAGGAAACTGAAATAAAAAAATATATGTCACACCAGAGAGGGGGCTGCCATTTGCAGCAATCTCAGGGCATCGGAGTACAAACGCCCTCCCGAAAATAAAACAAAAAAAAATTAAACATTCTGGACATGAATTTCGAGATAATTTTTCAGACATTTAAAGAAGTTAAATAGACACAGCTGGCAGATTCTTACTCTTAAATATTCTCTGCAAAGGTAGCAACCTCTACACAAGACCGGCGGCGTTTGTTACGCATCGTTTAAAACGTTATTGTGTAAGAAAATATCGCTGCGATCGTTAAAATTTCATTTAGAGACACTTTTTGAAAGAGAGAGAGAGAGGGAAAAAAAACCTCCCGAGCTCCCAGACCCATCTCCCTGCCGGAAGTAATGCAGCAGCTGGCGTGACCGACAGCGGCGGCCGGCCAATCAGGAGCCTACCTCTGCACCAGCCACCCCGCCCATTGAGGGCACACAGGACCTATTAGAGACAGGGAGGAGGCGGGACTTCCGCTGGCCGCCCCGCCGCCCGCTCCTCTTTTGTTAAGCGTCCGACGCCACCTCAAATTATTTCAACTAACACCATCGACCAGGGCGTGGAACCAAGATCCACCAAGCGACGACGCCGTGCGGACACTTACTTTCTGTGGAGCTGACAGGACTGCATAGTTAAACTGTGGGTAAGTTCATGAATTCGTTCGCTGCTCCGGCCCGTGCCGCTCACTCGCTCGCAGCCGCTGCGACTGCGGCAAAAAAAAACGCCAGACGCAGCGACGGGCAGCGCGTACGCGTGCGCACCGCCAGCCCACCGCCGGCCAATACGCGTGCGTGCCGTGATTCAATACGCGTGCGCCCTGCCGGCCTATCGCCGGCAAAGACGCATGCGTCTTGGAAGCGTCCCTGGCAGGGCAATGTCTAATTTCACGTTGGCAGCTCTGACTGTGTAAGCTTTAAACAAAAGTTCACACGCGTATTTCACAACATGTTTTGGGTTTTTCTTTGAAGGATCTGTTTCCCTTCATGTTTTCTTGCTTTTTCTATCCCCAGGAACCTTCGAGTGGATGGAGTGTGGCGCCCCTATCGGTAGGAGGACCAAAGGATTGAAGGCAATGATGCTCAACACCTCTCATTGACATTGACATAGACAATTAACTCATTGTTTAATAATGCATGTTATAGACCCAGGAGGTTACACAAATAGAAATATAGACTAAGTTATAAATCAGGAGATTTGGAGAAGGGAATGATATGCCTTCTGGATAGATTATTTTGTTAATTCACAGGATGTGGGTGACATTGGCTAGGCCAGCATTTATTGTCTGTCCCTAATTACCCAGAGGGCAGTTGAGTGTCAACCACGTTGCTGTGGGTCTGGAGTCACATGCAGGCTTGACCAGGTAAGGAGCCAATGATGCCGACCTCCCACCAGTGATTAAACAAAATAAAATAATAAAAATCATTTTGAAAATGCATTACCCCGCCTTGACCAAATTCTACCTGCCCTTTTTACATTTTTCATCCGTAAGGGAATCAAGGGTTATAGGGAAAAGGCAGGAAAGTAGAGCTGAGGATTAGCAGGTCAGCCAGATCTCACTGAATGGTGAAACAAATCCAAGGGGCGGAATGGCCTACTTCTCATATATCTGATAGCCTTCTCAGCAGGTGTGGCAGCATGTGTCAAGAGAGAGAAATGATTAACATTTTGAGAATGTTGTGACTTCTTCGCAATGGAAATGGGCTAGTAAATTATGCTTTTTTGCTGTTGACAGAGGGGAGGAAGAGTGAGTGGAGCAAATGATGAATATGCCTTGAGCAAAAACCAAAGGAAGTGTTACTGGTGGTAAAGGAGAAATAGATGTAAAACAGGTATAAATGGGGTGGGTGTGAAAAAGAGAAAATGCAACCCACTATGCTTTTAGCAAAGCCAACAAGATATAGCCGTGTGGTTTTGGTGGAGGGGGCAAGTGCAGTATTGTAATCAAGATGGAGAAAGAGGTCTTACTCTGAGCTTGTTCTGAAGAAGAGTCAGATTGGACTCACAACGTTAACTCCTTCTCTCTCCACAGATGGTGTCAGACCTGCTGAGTTTCTCCACCATTCGGTGTTTGTTTCAGAGGCAACAGCTAGGAGAAAGTGAGGACTGCAGATGCTGGAGATCAGAGCTGAAAAATCTGTTGCTGGAAAAGCACAGCAGGTCAGGCAGCATCCAAGGAGCAGGAGAATCGACATTTCAGGCATAAGCCCTTCTTCGGGAATGAGGAGGGTGTGCCAAGCAAGCTAAGATAAAAGGTAGGGAGGAGGGACTTGGGGGAGGGGCGTTGGGAATGCGATAGGTGGAAGGAGGTTAAGGTGAGGGTGATAGGCCGGAGAAGGGGTGGGGGCAGAGAGGTTGGGAAGAAGATTGCAGATCAAGAAGGTGGTGCTGAGTTCGAGGGTTGGGACTGAGATAAGGTGAGGTGAGGGGAAAATGAGAAAGCTGGAGAAATCTGCATTCATCCCTTGTGGTTGGAGGGTTCCTAGGCGGAAGATGAGGTGCTCTTCCTCCAGGCATCGTGTTGCCATGGTCTGGCGATGGAGGAGGCCAAGGACCTGCATGTCCTTGGCGGAGTGGGCAGGGGAGTTAAAGTGTTCAGCCATGGGGCAGTTGGGTTGGTTTGGTTGGTGTGGGTGTCCCAGAGGTGTTCTCTGAAACATTCCGCAAGTAGGGGAGACAGGCTGCCCTCCAATGCTAGGGATGAATGCCGATTTCTCCAGCTTTCTCATTTTCCCCTCACCCCTCCTTATCTCAGTCCCAACCCTCGGACTCAGCACCGCGTTCTTGATCTGCAATCTTCTTCCCGACCTCTCCGCCCCCACCCCCTCTCTGGCCTATCACCCTCACCTTAACCTCCTTCCACCTATCGCATTCCCAACGCCCCTCCCCCAAGTCCCTCCTCCCTACCTTTTATCTTAGCCTGCTTGGCACACCCTCCTCATTCCTGAAGAAGGGCTTATGTCCGAAACGTCGATTCTCCTGCTCCTTGGATGCTGCCTGACCTGCTGCGCTTTTCCAGCAACACATTTTTCAGCTCAGATGCAACAGCATTTTGCTTTTATTATTCTGAAGTTGGGCTCATTGTTGAGTCTATAAAGGCTGTAAAGTGCCAAAGTGGAAACTGAGCTGGTGTTCCCCCAACTTACATTGAGGTTTATTGGAACACTTAGCAGGCCCGGAGTGGAAATGTTAGCATGAGAGCAAAATGGTTTACTGATAACTCACTGGAAGGTCAGATCAGCCTTGCATAAAACAGTCAGCCAGCCCACATTTGGTTTTGCCAATGTAAAAGAAATCGCTTTGTGAGCAGTGAATACATAGAAGTAAAATGCTGCTTCACCTGGAAGGCGTGTTGGAGCCTTGGACAGTGAGGGCCAAGGAGGTGAAAGGGCAAGTGCAATTGAATGAGAAGTGTTATAGTGAAGGGGAGGAAGTGTTAGGAGTAATGGATGAACCAGAGTGTCATGGTGGAAATGGTGCCTGTGGAAGAACTGAACAGGTCTGTCTGGCAGCATTTGTGGAAAGAGAAACAGAGCCAGTATTTCAAGTCCAACTATTCTTTTTTATCACTTTAAGCAAGATGGGGCTCATATACCTCACCTTTTGCCCTGTGAGTTTAGACCTTAGTAAGTTCAGGAGAAAACTAACTACGATTGATGGTTGTGGGACCTTGCTATGTGTAAATGACCCCACATTTCCATCATATAATAGTCGATATGTTTCAATCCAAAAAATATCTCCAGATGGCCGAAGGTTGTGAATAGCTAAAGAAATGCAAGTCCTGTTTTTTGACTTTCATGAACCTGTGTCCTAAAGTTAGGCTGCACATAATTGGAATACGAACATAAGTTGAAAGGTTTTCAGTGGTTCTACAGGAAAGGCCTTCAGTTTTATAAGTCATCTCTCTTCGAAGATTCGAGAAAAGGAATTTTTTTTTCCACCGATGTAAAAACTTGGTCTCTTTCCAAACTCAATTTTGGCCAGGATTCCAAAAACAAGTAATCAGACAGCTGCAGCAATTAGCTGAGGACTGCATAACTCAGAGTGGGTCCCACTGGACACACAATCTCTCCTCAATGAAGGATACTCCAATATGCTACACTGCATTACAGTCTCTCTGCACCACAGTCTTCGCTTGTTCATGGTGTAGTGACCAGGTGAAGTTAACCAAGCTGATTTATGAACCCACTCTGCACAGGATCCAGTTTAATGCCCCTAATGGTATGGGGCTGTCTTCAGCTTTTCAAATTTTAAAATCTGATGTTTGAAATAGTATACAAGGTGCACTCAATGTTCAAGACTACATTGCCCAATTTGCCCCAAGTAAATTAGGCTCTTAAAATTGTCCTTGCCAACATTTCAGAAATTGACAGTGTTGTAAATGGTTAATACTTGTTGACAAATCTAGATGACTACCTGTTTTAAAATAGATGCTTTTTAAGTGGCAGCCATTATATCAGAATCAACAAACAACTAACTGTTTCTGAATAGGCACATTTCCATCACATTCTATATGTGATTATAAGCAGAGTGGATGTGGAGAGCACGTTTCCTCTTGTGGGAGAATCCAGAATTTGGGGGTCACTGTTTCAAAATAGCGAGCAGTCCACTTGAGAGAAATTTCTTCTCTTAAGAGGGTTGTGAAGGTTTGTAACTCTCTTCCTGAAAATGTGGCAGAAGCACATTCTTTGAATAATTTAATGCAAGGGTTATATAGATTCTTGATAAGCAAGAGATGAAGTGTTAATCTGAGTAGGCTGTAATCTGAAGTACATGGATCACCTTTGATTTTATCCACTTCTAATGTGCTTGCTTGTATACTGATGAAGGGTGCAGCTGGATCGAGGTACCATTTTGAGGCAGGATCCCAGAAGCTTTTCCATGTCCATGCTTGTAGCATATCTCATCTGGGAGAAGTTAAACCTGACACTGAGTCAAAGTGATGAAGAGCTTATGCCCAAAACGTCGACTCTCTTGCTCCTTGGGTGCTGCCTGACCTGCTGTTCTTTCCACAGTTTTCAACAATGAGTCAAAGTACACAATTTCACATCAAATGTGATGTTGTGGTTGAAACTTCACCACTGGATCAGAGAGTTGCAAGTTCAAACCCCAATCTAACTAAATGGTCCACTCTGTTACAGAATCCCATATCCCTATAACATTGCTTAAACAGATCAGCTGGTCTTCTCACCCTCGCTGTTTGACAGAGCTTGCTTTGTGGAAATTGGCGAGTTTCCATATATTACAACGGTAGCTACAAAAAGTATTCCATTAGCAGTAATGTACTTTGGGATGTCCCGAGATTGTGAAAACTGCCATATCACTTTGATAAGCACAAAAGCTCAGCCCAGCTCGAGAAAAGAGCTAAACAAAATTAGCAATGACTAGAACACAATCTCTGTATCTTTTTCTCAATCTTCACATCGGAGGACTTTCAACAACTTCTGAATCTCTCATTGTGTTGTAAGTTTTTAAAGACACTGGGCCCTTTATTTACATCATCATATTTTCCCTTGAGAGCTAGCCTCCAGTTGTACATGGAGATACTAATTTGGCGTCTTTGTGGCAGTTTGATAATTATAATAGGCTACTCAATATTTGCGTCACCAAACTAGCCTGTGGCCATTACAGTCTGGCACGATCCCCACCTCCTCCTTTTAGCCCATAGGCACTGTTTTGCTTGCCATTAAACAATGCTGTTTGAGGTCATTTTGCATACAGTGGCAGCCATGTCCACACCTTCCCTTTCCTGGAGCCAGTTAGGACTGCAGATATGGAAGTCTGCTTGTGTTTCCTGCTTATGTTAGTAAGTCAGATTAATGTTAGCCCATGTGCAAACACCAAATACAACCAGTTCATTTTGAAATACTTCAACTCTGTAACCTCAACGAAAATTCTCATGTTGTTATGTGAGAGAATTGCATTTATGCAGCGCCTTTCTTGACCTCTGACTTTGAAATGCTTTGTTTCATTCAATGAAATAGCTTTGGAAAAATTGTAATGGGCAAACGTGACACTCATTTTCAGACAGCTGGCTCCCACAAACGACAATAAAATAAATAAAGACAGAAAATGCTGGAAATATTCAGCCAGTGAAGGAAATGGATCACCTGATTATCTTTCTTTAACGATTGTTGGTTGAGAGATAAATATTAGTCAGGTCACCAAGCGTTCTTCTCTACTCTTCTTCCAATGTGAGATCTTTTATATCCACCTAGGAGATTAGACAAGTCTTTGTTTTAACATCACCACTGAAAGATCACATTCTCCATGAACTTAAAGCTGGAGTATCAGCCGTGAGTCTGAAGTCTCTGGAGTGGAATTTGAACCCACAGCCTTCTGACTTCGGGATGAAAGTTCTCTCACTTTCTATCTACAGTTACAACTGTTCCTGTGCCAGATCCTTCACCACACAATCAATGGACTCTGTGTCCCAGTGTACGTGGTGCAGGATTTAATCATCATTATTCCACTCATCTATTTGACATAACATTTCAATGTTTTGTTGAAACTTTCTGCTGAGAATTAAACAGTTCAGAAGTAATATACACATTTATTACAGAGAGAACACTGTCAGCCTCAGGATTATATAATGTGGTTGAGGTCTCATAAGAGCATCACATCTAAAAGACAGGCAAAGGTATATTTCTGCAGTTATGCACTGACCTGAATGAACTGAAATATCACTTAAGTGTAGCTGAAAAAAAGACGTATTTTGTTTCTGTCTTGCAATTATTTATGTTCTGTTGTTACCCAATACATTGGTATTTTTTGTGAATTAGCATTAGGATGAAAACATTGACAAAATATGACTTTTTTTAGCAATACTAATGTTCCTTGCTAATCCACTACCCTCTTTGCTAAAATATGCTCTTGACATCAGAATTGCGTGGCTTATCTTAATTGTAAGATTCAATCTCCATTGTTCCAGAATCCCCCACCAGAGGAAACCTGCATCAGTCCTGTCCAATCCATTTTGTAGGTTTAAATACCTTAATCACATTACCTCTTGTTCTCCAATCTTTCATGAATACATGTGAAAACTATCCCAACTTGTTTCTATAAATGTATTGTCTCTTAGTGTTTATTTTAAAAATTATTTCTGTGTAATTAGATATGCTGCTGAGAAACTGATTGAGCCACAAATGAAGACATTGGGAGATGCTCTGTGGAAAAGATGGGTTTAAGAACCTTTTTAAAGGCAGGCTGGGATGAGAGAAATGCAGTTAGGACTCTACACTAACCACCATCAACTAAAATGATTGATTTTCCCTAACTCTCAGCAACAGATGCCAAACATCTCTGCATCTGGAGATCACATCCATCATGTTTCCTACCATTAATGGTGTGTAAAATGACCATCATGTTTCTGAGCAAAGTACATCACAAAAACAGATTGTAGAATCATAGAGATGTACAGCTCGGAAACAGACCCTTCAGTCCAACTTGTCCATGTCGACCAGATATTCTAAATAAATCCAGTCCCATTTGCCAGCATTTGGCCCACATCCCTCTAAACCCTTCCCACTCATATACCCATCCAGATGCCTTTTAAATGTTGTAATTGTACCAGCCTCCACCACTTCATCTGGCAGCTCATTTCATACACGTACCACCCTCTGCATGAAAAAGTTACTCCTTGGGTCCTTTTTGTATCTTTCCCCTCTCCCCTTAAACTTATGCCCTCTAGTTCTGGACTCCCCCAAGCCAGCGAAAGACCTTGTCTATTCACCCTATCCATGTCCCTTATGATTTTATAGATTAGATTACTTTACAGTGTGGAAACAGGCCCTTCGGCCCAACAAGTCCACACCGACCCGCCGAAGCGCAACCCACCCATACCCCTACATTTACCCCTTATCTAACACTACGAACAATTTAGCATGGCCAATTCACCTGACCCTGCACATCTTTGGACTGTGGGAGGAAACCGGAGCACCCGGAGGAAACCCACGCAGACACGGGGAGAATGTGCAAACTCCACACAGTCAGTCGCCTGAGGCGGGAATTGAACCCGGGTCTCTGGCGCTGTGAGGCAGCAGTGCTAACCACTGTGCCACCCACAACCTCTATAAGGTCACCCCTCAGCTTCCAACAATCCAGAGAAAACAGCCCGACCCTATTCAGCTTGTTCCTGTAGCTCAAACCCTGGCAACATCCTTGTAAATCCTTTCTGAACCTTTCTAAGTTTCACAACATCCTTGCTATAGAGGGGAGACCAGAATTGCACACAATATTCCAAAAGTGGCCTAACCAAGCGTCATTTGCTCTAATTGGTGCATGCTTATTTTATATTTTACACAAACATCCTGCCAAATTATTCATCCGATCAACATATTCTTCCTCTCCACCTTCCTTCCTTTCTCAGATCCTCATCGAGCTTTCCTTTAAACACATGTAATGCTCCCTTTGGTGATGAGTTCTGTGTTCCTTCTACTCTGGGTAAATAGGCTCCTCTCAATTCCCTCTGGGGTGTATTATTCATTCTTTCAGAGGGAAATCTCCAAGCAGGTCGTGTTTTAGATGTAAAACACAACATTTATTTATTTGGCTCCAATTTAAGATTATAAAGGCCAGTGGGAATGAATAAATTTGCAACTGTTTTTCAGAGCCTAACCCATTCCTAGAGGAATGAGACATGTTGCAATTAGGTCAGCCAATGTAGTACTGCACAAATATACCTTTTTCTACATTAGTCCAGGGAACAATTTAACATGGTTCAGGAAGGTTTGCAGATGACATCAAAATTGGTGTTGTAGTGAATAAAGAAGAAGGTTGTCTCAGAGTACAGTGGGACCCATGATATGATGGGCCTGTAGGCTGAGGAGTGGTAGACAGAGTCTGATTTAATGTGAGGTATTGCATCTTGGAAAGGCAAATCAGGACTATGCACTTAATAGTAAGGTCCTGGGGAGTGTTGCTGAACAAGGAGACTGATAGAGTTCAGGTTCATAATACCTTGAAAGTGGAGTCACAGGGAGACAGGATAGTAAAGAAGACATTTGGCATGCTTGCCTTTATTGATCAGTACGTTGAGTATAGGAATTGGGATGTCACGTTGCAGCTAAGCAGGACAATGGTCAGGCAACTTTAGGAATGCTTCATACAATTCTGGTTGCCTTGCTACAGGAAGGATGTTGTTAAACTTGAAATGGTTCAGAAAAGCTATCCAAGGATTTTGTTTGGATCGGAGGGCTTGGGCTTTTTCCCTGGAGGCTGAGGAGTGACCTTATAGAGGTTTCGAAAATAATAAGGGGTGTGGATAGGGTGAATAGCCAAGGTCTTTTTCCCAGGGTAGGGGAGTCCAAAGTTAGAGAGCGTAGATTCCCATTTAGGGTGGTGCATGTATGAATTAAGCTGCCAGAGGAAGTGGTGGAGGCTGGTACAATTACAGCATTTAAAAGGCATCTGTGTGGGTACATGAATAGGAAGGGTTTAGAGGGATATGGGCAAAATGCTGGCAAATGGGACTAGATCAGTTTAGGATACCGGATTGGCATGGATGACTAGGACTGAAGGGTCTGTTTCTGTGCTCTACAGCTCCAAGACTCGAAACTGATGATTAATTAAATATTGTATGTTCAGCCTGAGAATGATTGATGAATTAAAAGAAAAATGTCCATTTTTATTTGCTCTTGGGATTATTATTATTGATTATGTATCTGTAGCGAGTATAATTATAAAATATGTTCTGACTTTTGAAGAGATGGCAACCTTTGTTACACTGTCTGTTCTGTGGCTCAAAATTTAAAGTTGTCGTTTCCGAAAAGCTTGTCACCACAACGTATTGCGGCCACGCTGCAATTGGTTACCATTCCAAACCCCAGTGAATTCTCAACCTTGGTAACGTAGCCACAGAGAGACAGAGAGCGGAAATCCTGCCATTTCTACCAGAACGGGAGGGAATAACGAGAAGACCAGCAGATTTGATCACTACTGAGACCAGTCAATCCCTGACTTGGAAAGGGATCAGAGGTCAAGTATTTGGTTTTGTCCCTGGCTGGAATCCAAGCCTGCTTGCAAGTATTTACAGTGGAAATGGAAATATTAACATTTACAGGAGCAGGATGCTTGCTCCAATGGCACACGGCTTTGGTGAGACCACACCTGGAATATTGTGTGCAGGTTTGGTTTCCTTATCTGACGAAGAATGTTCTGGTGATAGAGGGATTGTAACAAAGGTTGACCAGAATGATTCCTGGGATGGCAGGACTAACATACGAAGTATGACCTGGATCAGTTAGGACTACATTCCCTGAAGTTTGGAAGAATGCCAGGGGATCTCACAAAAACCTATAAGATTCTAACGGGACGAGACAGGGCAAACACAGGAAAGACGTTCCGAATGATCACTCTATTTTGGAAAACAAATAAGGTCAGGACATCTACAATTAATGGTAGGGCCCTGGGTAATGCTGTAGAACAGAGAGACCTAGGGGTTCAAGTATATAATTCATTGAAATTTGCATCACAGGTAGACAGGGTGGTTAAGAAGGTGTTTCATGCGCTTGCCTTCATTGCTCAGACTGTTGAGTATAAGAGTTGGGACATCACGTTGAGGTTATACAGAATGTTGATGAGGCCTCTTCTGGAGCACTGTGACCAGTTCTGGTCACCCTGTTATAGGAACGCTCGTATTAAACTGGAGAGGGTTCAGAGAAGATTAACCAGGATGTTGCCAGGAATGGAGGGTTTGAGTTCTAAAAATAATATGGAAAGGCTCGGATGTTTTTTCGTGGAGGGTAGGTGATTGAGGGGTGACATTATTGAGGTTTATAAAATCATGAGGGGTATAGATAAGGTGAATGACAAGAATCTTTTCCCGAATGTGGGGGAATTCAAAACTAGGGGGCATATTTTTTGTGGTGAGGAGAAAGATTTAAAAAGACATGAGAGGTAACGTTTTTACATAGAGGGTGGTTCTTGTCTGGAATAAACTACCAGAGAAAGTGGTGGATGTGGGTTCAGTTAACAATGTTTAAAAGACATTTGGGTAAGTTCATGAATAGAAAAGACTTGGAGGGATATGTGGTAAAAACAATGACTGCAGATGCTGGAAACCAGATTCTGGATTAGTGGTGCTGGAAGAGCACAGCAGTTCAGGCAGCATCCAAGGAGCTTCAAAATCGACATTTCGGGCAAAAGCCCATAATCAGGAATAAAGGCAGTGAGCCTGAAGGGTGGAGAGATAAGGTAGAGGAGGGTGGGGGTGGGGAGAAAGTAGCATAGAGTACAATGGGTGAGTGGGGGAGGGGATGAAGGTGATAGGTCAGGGAGGCGAGGGTGGAGGGGATAGGTGGAAAAGGAGCTGGGCAGGTCGGACAAGTCCGGGCAAGTCATGGGGACAGTGCTGAGCTGGAAGTTTGGAACTAGGGTGAGGTGGGGGAAGGGGAAATGAGGAAACTGTTGAAGTCCACGTTGATGCCCTGGGGTTGAAGTGTTCCGAGGTGGAAGATGAGGCGTTCTTCCTCCAGGCGTCTGGTGGTGAGAGAGCGGCGGTGAAGGAGGCCCAGGACCTCCATGTCCTCGGCAGAGTGGGAGGGGGAGTTGAAATGTTGGGCCACAGGGCGGTGTGGTTGATTGGTGCGGGTGTCCCGGAGATGTTCCCTAAAGCGCTCTGCTAGGAGGCGCCCAGTCTCCCCAATGTAGAGGAGACCGCATCGGGAGCAACGGACACAATAAATGATATTAGTGGATGTGCAGGTAAAACTTTGATGGATGTGGGAGGCTTCTTTAGGGCCTTGGATAGAGGTGAGGGAGGAGGTGTGGGCGCAGGTTTTACAGTTCCTGCGGTGGCAGGGGAAGGTGCCAGGATTGGAGGGTGGGTTGTAGGGGAGCATGGACCTGACCAAGTAGTCACGGAGGGAACGGTCTTTGCAGAAGGCGGAAAGAGGTGGGGAGGGAAATATATCCCTGGTGGTGGGGTCTGTTTGGAGGTGGCGGAAATGTCGGCGGATGATTTGGTTTATGCAAAGGTTGGTAGGGTGGAAGGTGAGCACCAGGGGCGTTCTGTCTTTGTTACGGTTGGAGGGGTGGGGGTCTGAGGGCGGAGGTGCAGGATGTAGACGAGATGCGTTGGAGGGCATCTTTAACCACGTGGGAAGGGAAATTGTGGTCTCTAAAGAAGGAGGCCATCTGGTGTGTTCTGTGGTGGAACGGTCCTCCTGGGAGCAGATCCGGGGGAGGCGGAGGAATTGGGAATACGGGATGGCATTTTTGCAAGAGGTAGGGTGGGAAGAGGTGTAATCCAGGAAGCTGTGGGAGTCGGTGGGTTTGTAAAAAATGTCAGTGTCAAGTCGGTCATCATTAATGGAGATGGAGAGGTCCAGGAAGGGGAGGGAGGTGTCAGAGATGGTCCAGGTAAATTTAAGGTCAGGATGGAATGTGTTGGTGAAGTTGATGAATTGCTCAACCTCCTCACGGGAGCACGAGGTGGCGCCAATGCAGTCAGCAATTTAGCGGAGGAAGAGGTGGGGAGTGGTGCCGGTGTAATTACGAAAGATGGACTGTTCTACGTAGCCAACAAAGAGACAGGCATAGCTGGGGCCCATATGTGTGCCCATGGCTACCCCTTTGGTCTGGAGGAAGTGGGAGGAGAAATTGTTAAGGGTGAGGACCAGTTCGGCCAAACGAATGAGTGTGTCGGTGGAAGGGTACTGTTGGGGACGTCTGGAGAGGAAAAAACGGAGGGCTTGGAGGCCCTGGTCATGGCGGATGGAGGTGTAGAGGGATTGGATATCCATGGTGAAGATGAGGCGTTGGGGGCTATGTGTCAAGCATAGGCAGGTGGGACTCATTTAGTTTGGGAACATGAACAGCATGGACTAATTGAACCAAAGGGTCTGTTTCCATGTTGTATGACTCTATATTTCTATGAGCAGGGAGTCTAGAACTCGGGGTAACAGTGTAAGGAGATAGAGTAGGCATTTTGGACTGAGAGGAGGAGAAATTTCTTCACCTAGAGAGTGGGGAGCCTGTGGAATTTTCTACCCAGAAAGTAGTTGAGGCCAAAACATTGAATGTTTTCAAGAAGGAGTTAGATTTAGTTCCAATGACTAAAGGGATCAAAGATTTTGGGGAAAATATGGGAACAGGGTGCTTTTCTCAATCCCAAATGCTTTCCAGCCAATTAAATACTTTCAAAGTTCTGCCAATGTTGGAATTGGAGGAGAGCAGCAGCATGCACAGAAGGATCCCGCAAACAGCAATGAGATAATGATCAGGGTTTGCTGATTAGTGATGTTGCTTGAGCAATAAACATTGGTCAAAACACCAGGAAGAATTCTCCTTCTGCTTTCACAAAATAGACATGGAATCTTTTAAATCCACATGAGAGAGTTGACAGCACCTCGATTTAATCTCTCCACTGAGAAATGGTATCTCCCTGTGTAACACGTCAACATTAATAGGTCTGTGGTGGGACTTGAACCCACAACCTTCTCACTTCAAGGCAAAAACACTAAACACCAAGACAGAATTGCTGTTCAAGAAAAACTCCTTCATCCTCAGGTGAAGGTCAGCCAGTTTTAGGAATTCACAAATTTGTTAAATAACTATAGCTGTTTATTGGATTTGACTGATGTGCTTTTGGTTCTGACGCTGCGCACAGCGGTATAAATTAGACTGAATTTTCGATATGTTTGATACGAAAGTCGGAGGAGTTGTTGACAGTGAGGAAGCATGTGGCAGGTTACAGCAGGATATAGAGAAGCTGCAGAGCTGGGCAGAAAGGTGGCAGATGGAATTCAATGTAGCTAAGTGTGAGGTGATTCACTTTGGGAAGAATAACAAAAAGATGGGGTACTGGGCTAATGGTCGGATACTTGGTAGTGTGGATGAGCAGAGGGATCTTGGTGTCCATGTACACAGATCTCTGAAAGTTGCCACCCAGGTAAATAGTGCGGTGAGGAAGGCATATGGCGTACTGGCTTTTATTGGTAGAGGAATTGAGTTCCGGAGTCCTGAGGTCATGATGCAGTTGTATAAGACTCTGGTGCGGCCGCATCTGGAATATTGTGTGCAGTTTTGGTCGCCATACTATAGGAAGGATGTGGAGGCATTGGAACGGGTGCAGAGGAGGTTTACCAGGATGTTGCCTGGTATGGAAGGAAAATCGTATGAGGAAAGACTGAGGCACTTGGGGCTGTTTTCACTAGAGAAAAGAAGGTTTAGGGGTGACTTGATTGAGGTGTACAAGATGATTAGGGGGTTAGATAGGGTCGACAGTATGAACCTTTTCCCGCGTATTGAGTCAGGTATTACAAGGGGGCATAGCTTTAAATTAAGGGGGGGTAGATATAGGACTGATGTTAGGGGTAGGTTCTTCACTCAGCGAGTCGTTAGTTCATGGAATGCCCTGCCAGTAACAGTGGTGGACTCTCCCTCTTTATGGGCATTTAAGAGGGCATTGGATAGGTATATGGAGGATAGTGGGTTAGTGTAGTTTAGGTGGGCTTGGATCGGCGCAACATCGAGGGCCCAAGGGCCTGTACTGCTCTGTATTCTTCTATGTTCTATGTTCTATGTTCTATATGTTATGTGGAAAGTTATTGGCAGCTTGTTGATTTACAATTTTCAGTCTACTTTCTAGAAAACAACACAAAGTTGTATTTGTACAGTGACTTTGTGGGAGTTTAATCAGTTAAAATTTAATATAATTTGGAGACGTGACTGAGAGCTTTATTAAAGAAGAATTTTGAAGGAAGAAAGGCAATTTTATAGGCAAAGAGATTTAGGGAAGGAATTTCAGAGGAAAAACATTCAGGCATGCTCCTGAATGGTGGGTGAATCAGAGAATCCCTACAATGTAGGAGCATCCTCCCACTGATCCACTGTATCACTGTAATGCTCCATTTCCCATGGCTGATCCACCTGCACTATGGACGACTTAGCAAGGCCAAATCACCTAAACTACACAGCTTTGGACTGGGGGAGGAAACCACAGCACATGGAGAAAACCTGCACGGACACAGGGAAAACGTACAAACTCCACACAGACAGTCAGCCAAAGCTAGAACTGAACCCAGGTCCCTAGCACTGGAAGGCAGCAGTACTGACCACTGAGCCACCATGTGGTTTAATATCCGGAACGCTGAAGAGGCGAGAGTGAAGAAACTGCAGCGACCTCAGAGAGTGGTGTGGCTGGACAATGCTCCAGACTGGCAGGAAGCCAGGAGGCATTTTGGAAACAAGGATGTGACTTTGAAAGTTGAAGTGTCGCTGCCTACCTGGAAAATGTAGGTCAACAAGTGACAAGGACAGAGAGTGATCGCAGCTTGATGCCAGGTCAGTCATGTCCACAGGGAACAGAATATTCCAGATGTGGAGACTGGAAGGACTGTCAGGGATCCATTGGATATATCAGACTATTGAGTGTAGTGACAATGATATATATTTAAAATGCATACAGCCACCAACACCAGTATTTAAAAAATCAGCTCCAGCCTAACTAAAAAGACAAGGACGTATACAGTGCTATATACCTCCAATGAAATGTAATTCCCTTGTTAGACCTCAGCTGGGGTATTGTTTACCCATTGGAGAGGGTGTAAAAGCTACTTCCAGGAATCACATAATCCCCACAGTGTGGAAACAGGCCATTTGGCCCAACAAGTCCACATTGACCCTCTGAAGAGTAACCCACCCAGACCCATTCCCTCACCCTATTACTCTACATTAATCCGGACTAATGCACCTAAGCTACACATCCCTGAACACTATGGGGCAATTTAGCATGACCAATTCACCTCACCTTTTAGATTACTTTACAGTGTGGAAACAGGCCCTTTGGCCCAACAAGTCCACACCGAACCGCCGAAGCGCAACCCACCCATACCCCTCCATTTATCCCTAACACTACGGACAATTTAGCATGGCCAATTCACCTTGCCTGCACATCTTTGGACTGTGGGAGGAAACCGGAGCACCCGGAGGAAACCCACGCAGACACGGGGAGAATGTGCAAACTCCACACAGAGTCGCCTGAGGCGGGAATTGAACCCGGGTCTCTGGCGCTGAGAGGCAGCAGTGCTAACCACTGTGCCACCGTGCCGCCCACCTGCACATCTTTGGACGGTAGGAGGAAACCAGAGCACCTGGAGAAACCCATGCAGACTCCGGGAGAATATGCAAACTCCACACAGACAGTTGCCCAAGATGGTTCCAGGAATGAGGAACTTCAGTGATTAGGATGGCTTGAAGAAGTTGGGACTGTTCTCCTTGGACAGAAAAAGGCTGAGAGCAAATCTGATAGAGGTTTCCAAAATCTTGAGAGGCTGGATAGTGTAGGGAGGGAGAAACTGTTCCTGCTCAGAACAAGAAGACATAAATTTACAGTGATCAACAAGAGGAGCAGGGGTGAAATGAGGAAAAACGTTTCACTCAGTGAGTAGTTAGGGTCTAGAATGCACTGCCTGGAAGTGCGGTGGAGGCAGGTTCAACTGAGACATTGAAGAGGGACATTGGATGGTGATTTGGATAGAAATGGTGTGGAAGGATATGGAGGAAAGAAACCAAAGATTGGCACGCAGTACTGATGTTGATTTAACAAGATAGCACAGGGCCCATAGGCAAAGTAGCTTCCTTCTGTGCATAACACTCAGGCAGTTAAAGTGCTTCTGAAATAAAACAGAACATGCTAGAGAAACTGGCAGCATCTGTGAAGGGAGAACCCAAGTCCATGTTTCAAAGCTAAATCTTTGGAGAAACTTTTCTTCAGAAGTATGTTTGAAAATTTAGTCAGTTTTGTGATGTTGGAAGTGCAGCAGCTAATTTACACTCAGCAGATGCCCACAAACAGCAATAAGCATTGTTTTTATGATGATGACTGAGGTATAAGCATTGGCCAGGTCTCTGGAGGGAACTCCCCTGATCTTCTATGAACTGAAACTCTGTCCATGGGATTGTTTAACATCCATTCAATCTGGTGGTGGTGGTGGGGATGGGGAGTTCTGTTTAACGTACCATTTTCAGGACAGTGATGTGGGTTTTGTCTCCACGAGATTATCCTATCCGATGTAGCAGTGTTACATTGTCCCTCGTAAACATCAGAAATTGGGTATGGTACTGAAATATCTAGCAGATTTTATTATAGCTCACTAACATATACATATATTACATCGCTCAGACACCTGAGGATCGGAGCTCACATTAAACATGTTATCAATAGCCTGACATGCCTCTCTTAGAACCATGGATGTTGGTGTCTGAGATCTTTATAACCCCAGGTCAAATGCAGCAGTACAGTGGTATTACTCTGAGCACATCTCTTGAGGATAGACTGATATACTGTCTATAAAGCATAGTGTGTATGACAAACAAAGCCTCAGGACTGCAATGGTCAGGCTTGATTTTTGTACTCAGACCCCTGGCGTAGAAAGTTGCAAACAATAACAAGGAAGCATTCAAATGGAATTTCAACTTTCACCCATTCAGTCAAGCTCAGACTGGAGATGCAATAATCTCCTGAAATTAAAAATCCAATATTTAACGCAACATGTTGATTAACCTTTGTTTAGTCTGGTGATACTGGTGATGTCTATCATTATAGCCACAGGAAGGAACTTGTAATGATTTATATTGTTGCCTTGGCAATGTACGTTTTTGTAACTCCAGACTGCAATTGGCGTCATTAGTGGGGCTTGTCCTGACTATCTGATATTGCAGATGGATTCTAGTGTCTCTCTTCTGCTGTGAACATTGATCTCGCTGCTTGTCGTTTCATTTCTGTCCAACGTGTAAACATTGGGCAAGGCCCGAATAAGCTTACTCTAAATCAGAAGGTCACATGTTTCAATTCCAATCCGGAAACTTAAGAACATATCCACTCCCAGTGCTGAGGGAGCGCCGCACTGCCGGAGGGTCAGTGCTGAGGGAGCGCCGCACTGCCGGAGGGTCAGTGCTGAGGGAGCGCCGCACTGCCGGAGGGTCCGTGCTGAGGGAGCGCCGCACTGTCGGAGGGTCCGTGCTGAGGGAGCGCCGCACTGCCGGAGGGTCCGTGCTGAGGGAGCGCCGCACTGCCGGAGGGTCCGTGCTGAGGGAGCGCCGCACTGTCGGTGGGGTCAGTGCTGAGGGAGCGCCGCACTGTCGGTGGGGTCAGTGCTGAGGGAATGCCGCACTGTCGGTGGGGTCAGTGCTGAGAGTGCGCAGCACTGTTGGAAGGTCAGTGCTGC
The DNA here is from genome assembly GCF_037043375.1 of Chiloscyllium plagiosum. Taxonomy (NCBI): domain Eukaryota; kingdom Metazoa; phylum Chordata; class Chondrichthyes; order Orectolobiformes; family Hemiscylliidae; genus Chiloscyllium; species Chiloscyllium plagiosum. Next base: position 5,986,386 of record NW_028270169.1, on the reverse strand, counting down.
GGGAGCACCTAAATTATGAACCCCCTAGTTCTAGATCCTCCCACAAGAGGAATTGTCCTTTCCACATCCTGATGAAGGGCTTTTGCCCGAAACATGGATTCTGCTGCTCCTCGGATGCTGCCTGAACTGCTGTGCCTTTCCAGCACCACTATAATCTAGAATCTTTCCACATCCACCCTGTCAAGTTCGCTCAGGGTCTTGTACGTTTTCATTAAGTCACCTCTATCTCTAGAGGATACAGATGCAAACTGTCTAGCCTTTCCTCCCAAGATAATACATTCATTCTGGGTCTTCATGATGTGGAGGTGCTGGTGTTGGATTGAGGTGGACAAAGTTAAAAATCACACAACACCAGGTTATAGTCCAACAGTTTTATTTGGAATCACTAGCTTTCGAAGTGCTGCTTCTTCATCAGGTGGTTGTGGAGCAGAATCATGCAACACAGAATTTATAGCAACAGGATTGCAGTGTCATGGAATGTAAAATTAAATAAATTTAGCTTCAGCCTTTCATCTTTTAGAATGATCATGTTAGTTTTGGTTCCTTCATATCAAAATCCCAGAACTCTTTTCAAGTTACATTCTCAAGATAGCTTTTGACAATAGGTGTCATCCCAGCTCAGATAATGCATTGAAGGTGTAAGGTTAAAGCCTGTCTGTGTCCCAATGTTAGGTCAGACTGATTCTATTTCTAAAGTGGGATTGACAGAATCTTACATGGATTTATGCAGTTTTTAAGGAAAATAAAATGTAATTCTGCAAGTACAAATTCACCCACAAACTTATATGTGTGTACGTATAGGGGAGACCGAGTGAGTGTGTGCATGTGGGTGTGTGTGGGCATGAGTGTCTGTGTGAGAGTGTGTGTCTGTGTGTGAGTATAATGAGATATAAGTCTATGAGAGGGTGCGTGTGTGGGTGTGTGTCGGCAGTGTATGTGTGAGCATATGACAGAGAGCTTGTGTATGAGGGTCTGCGTGAGTGTCTGGATCTGTGAGAGTGTGTGTGTGTTTGTGGGTATGTGTGTCTGTCTGTCTCGTGCAGTGGGGTCACCTGTAGTACTGAACTTGGCTATCAGCCTCAGCTCAGCCACTTTTCGTTGTTGCCTTTCCTGAAGTCCGCCTTGGAGGATGGTCACCTGAAGGTCCGAGATTGAATGTCCCAGACCGCTGAAGTGTTCTCCAACTGGAACACTCCTGCCTGGTGATTATTGTGCGGTGTCCATTCATCCTTTGCCGTAGCTTCTGCTCGGTCTCACCAATGTACCCTGCCTGCAGCGTATGGGATGTCATATGTTGCAGGCAACAATGGGTGACCGACCTCCAAGGCAGACTTCGGGACAGGCAACAACGCAAAGTGGCCGAGCAGAGGCTGATAGCCAAGTTCAAGACCCATGGGGATGGCCTCAACTGGGACCTTGAGTTCACATCACACTATAGGTGATACAGACCCATACGCTCACGCATACACTCACACATACACCGCACACACACACACATGCATCCTCTCACAGACTTATATCCCATTGCACTCACACTTGTACACATACACACACTATCTCACAAACACTCAGACCCCAACACACACACACCCACATGCACATACTCACTCGATCTCCCCTGTACGTACACACATATAATTTGTGGGGTGAATTTGTACTTGCAGATTAAATTTTATTTTCCTCAAAAACTGCATAAATCCATGTAAGATTCTGTAAATCCCACTGATCATTCCAAAAGATGAAAGACTGAAGCTAAATTTATTTAATATTACATTCCATGACACTGCAATCCTGTTGCTATAAATTCTGTGTTGCATGATTCTGCTCCACAACCACCCGATGAAGAAGCAGCACTTCGAAAGCTAGTGATTCCAAATAAAACTGTTGGACTATAACCTGGTGTTGTGTGATTTTTAAGTTCCAGGTATTAGTCTTGCAAAGCCAGTACAGTACACAGTATTCCAGATGTAGCCCACCAACACCCCGTGTATAACTGAATCATAACCTCCCTACTCCTGCATTCATTCAGTCTTAGAGATGTACAGCATGGAACAACTCATCCAGATATCCTAACCTAATCTCGTCCCATTTGCCAGCACTTGACCCATATCCCTTCCTATTCATATACTCATCCAGATGCCTTTTAAATGCTGTAATTATACCAGCCTCCACCACTTCCTCTGACAGCTCATTCCATACACGTACCACCCTCTGCATGAACATGTTGTCCCTTAGGTCCCTTCTAAATTTTTCCCCTCTCACTTCAAACCTATGCCCTCTCGTTCTGGACTCCCCCACCCCAGGGAAGAGACCTTGTCTATTTACCCTATCATGCCCCTCATTATTTTACAAACCTCGATAACATCACCCCTCAGTCTCCGCCGCTCCAGGGAAAACAGCCCCAGCCTGTTCAACCTCTCCCTATAGCTCAAATCCTCCAACCCTGGCAACATCCTTGTAAATCTTTTCTGAGCCCTTTCAAGTTTCACAACATCTTTCCAATAGGAAGACGACCAGAATTGCACACAATATTCCAACAGTGGCCTAACCAATGTCCTGTACAGCCACAACGTGACCTCCCAACTCCTGTACTCAATACACTGACCAATAAAGGAAAGCATACCAAATGCCTTCTTCACTATCCTATCTACCTGCAACTCCACTTTCAAGGAGCTATGAACCTGCACTCCAAGGTCTCTTTGTTCAGCAACACTCCCTAGGACCTTACCATTAAGTGTATAAGTCCTGTCCTGATGTATTTTTCCAAAATGCAGCACCTTGCATTTATCTGAATTAAACTCCATCTGCCACTTCTCAGCCCATTGGCCCATCTGACCAAGATCCCGTTGTAATCTGAGGTAATTTTTTTCGCTGTCCACTACACCTTGGTGTCATCTGCAAACTTAGTAACTATACCTCTAATGTTCACATCCAAACCATTTGTATAAATGATGAAAAACAGCACCGAACCTTGTGGCACTCCACCGGTCACAGGCTTCCAGTCTGAAAAACAACCCTCCAGCACCACCCTCTGTCTTCTACCTTTGAGCCAGTTCTGTATCCAAATGGCTAGTTCTCCCTGTATTTCAAGAGATCTAACTTTGCTAATCAGTCTCGCACGGGGAACCTTGTTGAACGCCTTACGGAAGTCCACATACATCAGGTCTACTTCTCTGCTCTCATTAATCCTCTTTGTTACTTCTTCAAAAAACTCAATCAAGTTTGTGAGACATGATTTCCCACGCACAAAGCCATGTTAACTATCCCTAAATCAGTCCTTGCCTTTCCAAATACATGTACATCCTGTCCCTCAGGATTCCCTCCAACAACATGTCCACCACCGAGGTCAGGCTCACCTGTCTATAGTTCCCTGGCTTGTCCTTACCACCCTTCTTAAATAGTGGCACCACATTTGCCAGCCTCAAGTCTTCCAGCACCTCACCTGTGACTATCGGTGATACAAAGATCTCAGCAAGGGGCCCAGCAATCACTTCTCTAGTTTCCTACAGAGATCTAGGATACACCTGATCAGGTCCTGGGGATTTCCCCACCTTTCTGCATTTTAAGACATCCAGCACCTCATTAATATGGGCATTTTTCAAAATGTCACCATCTATTTCCTGATATTCTGTGTCTTTCATGTCCTCCACAATAAACATTGATGTAAAATATTCCTTTAGTATCTCCCCCATCTCTTGTGGCTCCACACAAAGGCCGCCTTGCTGATCTGTGAGGGGCCCTGCTCTCTCCCTAGTTACCGTTTTGTTCTTAATATATTTATAAAAACCCTTTGGATTCTCCTTAACTCTAATTGCCAAAGCTATCTCATGTCCCCTTTTTGCCCTCCTGATTTCCCTCTTCAGTATACTCCTACTGCCTTTATACTCTTTTAAGGATTCACTCGATCTCTGTTTTGGTACCTGACATATGCGTCCTTCTTTCTCTTAATCAAAACCTCAATTTCTCTAGTCATCCAGCATTCTCCACACCTACCAGCCTTTCATTTCACCCCAAGTAGAATATACTGTGCCTGGACTCTCATTATCTCATTTCTGAAGGCTTCCCATTTTCCAGCCGTCCCTTTACCTGTGAACATCTGCCCCCAATCAACTTTTGAAAGTTCTTGCCTAATACCATTAAAATTAGCCTTTCTCCAATTTAGAACTTCAACTTTTACATCTGGTCAATCTTTATCCATTACTATTTTAAATCTAATAGAATTATGGTCGCTGGCCCCAAAGTGCTCCCCCACTGACATCTCAGTCACCTGCCCTGTGTTATTTCCCAAGAATAGGTCAAGTTTTGCACCTTCTCTAGTAGATACATCCACATACTGAATCCGAAAATGTTCTTGTGCAAACACTTAACAATTTCCTCTCCATCTCAACCCTTAACACTATGACAGTTCCAGTCTATGTTTAGAAAGTTAACATCCCCTACCATAACCACCCTATTAATCTTATAGATAGCTGAGATCTCCTTACAAATTTGTTTCTCAATTTCCTGCTGTCAGTTCCACCCAAATAACTTTCCTGGATGTATTCCCAGGAATATCTTCCCTAAGTACAGCTGTAGTGCTATCCCTTATCAAAAATGCCACTCCCCCTCCTCTCTTGCCTCCCTTTCTACCCTTCCTATAGCATTGGTATCCTGGAACATTAAGCTGCCAGTCCTGTCCATCCTATGATATATCAGTCCGATGTTCCCAACCATGCCCTGAGTTCATCTGCCTTCCCTAGCGTGGCTCAGTGGCAAAATGGAAAGTGTGTTGGATTTCTCCATCATTGCTAAAGTTGTTATTCAGAGTTTGTACGTTAGAGTCCCACCAGAGTCGGGTTTTAGTTCATGTTTGGAATGAATGATGTTCTGCTATGGGCGGCACGGTGGCTCAGTGGTTAGCACTGCTGCCTCACAGCACCAGTTACCCGCCTCGGGTGACTGTCTGTGTGGAGTTTGCACATTCTCCCTGTTTCTGCGTGGGTTTCCTCTGGGTGCTCCGATATCCTCCCACAATCCAAAGATGAGCAGGTCAAGTTAATTGGCTACGCTAAATTGCCCATAGTGTTCAGGGATGTGTAGATGTGCATTAGTCAGGGGTAAATACAGGGTAGGGGAATGGGTCTGGGTGGGTTACTCTTCAGAGGGCCGGTGTGGACTTGTTGGGCCAAATGGCCTGTTTCCATACTGTAGGGAATCTAATCCAAATATACCAGACAATCCTAGGATTCATTCTTAAAAAAAAAGGGGAGGGTTTAAACTAATGTGGCAGGGGGGTGGGAACCAGAAGAGAAGACTAGTAGACAGGGAGGTGGAAACAAGAGACTATAAGGATCATGAAGTTAGCATTACCAAGGGGAAGAGTAGGCAGAGAGCAGATAAACACAAAGGAACTGGTGGTCTGAAGTGCATATACTTTAATGCAAGAAGTATAGTGGGTAAGGCAGACAAATTTAGGGTTTGGTTTGATGCCTGGGAGTATGACGTTATTGCAATCACAGAGATTTGGTTGAAGGAAGGGCATGATTCGCAACTAAATGTTCCAGGATTTCTAGATGCTTCAGACAGGACAGGGAGGGAAGTAAAAGTATATCAGTCCGATGTTCCTAACCATGCCCTGAGTTCATCTGCCTTCCCTAGCGTGGCTCAGTGGTAAAATGGAAAGTGTGTTGGATTTCTCCATCATTGCTAAAGTTGTTATTCAGAGTTTGTACGTTCGAGTCCCACCAGAGTCGGGTTTTAGTTCACATTTGGAATGAATGATGTTCTGCTATGGGCGGCACGGTGGCACAGTGGTTAGCACTGCTGCCTCACAGCATCAGAGACCCGGGTTCAATTCCCGACTCAGGCGACTGACTGTGTGGAGTTTGCACGTTCTCCCCGTGTCTGCGTGGGTTTCCTCCGGGTGCTCCGGTTTCCTCCCACCATCCAAAGATGTGTAGGTCAGGTGAATTGGCCATGCTAAATTGCCTGTAGTGTTAGGTAAGGGGTAAATGTAGGGGTATGGGTGGGTTTCGCTTCGGTGGGTCGGTGTGGACTTGTTGGGCCGAAGGGCCTGTTTCCACACTGTAACCTAATCTAATCTAATCTAAAAGGGGGGAGGAGTTGCATTGCTAGTTAGGGATGATATCACGGCTGTGTTAAAGGAGGACACTATGGAGGGCTTGAGCAGTGAGGCATTATGGGTGGAGCTGAGAAACAAGAAGGGTGCAGTTACATTGTTGGGGCTGTATTACAGGCCTCCCAACAGTGAGCGTGAGGTAGAAGAACAAATAGGTAAACAGATTATGGAAAGATGTAGAGGCAATAGGGCAGTGGCGATGGGAGATTTTAATTTTCCCAACATTGACTGGGATACACTTTGTGTCAGATGTCTGGATGGGGCAGAATTTGTAAGGAGCATCGAGGAAAGTTTTCTGGAGAAGTATGTCAATAGTTCAACTAGGGAAGGAGCCATATTGGACCTGGTGTTGGGGAATGAGCCAGGCCAGGTGGTAGAAGTTGCGGTGGGGGATTTCTTTCGGAATAGTGACCACAATTCTGTAAGTTTTAGAATACTCGTAGACAAAGAGGAGAGTGGTCCTAAGGGAAGAGCACTAAACTGGGCCAAGGCCAATTATATCAAAATTAGGCAGGAGCTGGGAAATGTGGATTGGGGGCAGCTATTAGAAGGAAAGTCCACATTTGAAATTGGGAGGCTTTCAAAGATAGGTGAAAAATAGTGCAGAATAGGCATGTCCTTTTGAAAACAAGGGATAGGAAGGGCAAGATTTGTGAACCATGGATGACAGGAGAAATTGTGCAACTAGCCAAGAGGAAAGGGGAAGCATACATAAGGTCTAGGCAGCTAAAAACAGAACAGGCCTTGGTGGAATATTGGAAGAGTAGGACCATTCTTTAACGAGGAATCAAGCTGGCTAAAAGGGGTCATGAAATAACTTTAGCAAGCAGAATTAAGGAGAATCCCAAGGTCTTTTATTCATTTAGATGAAGCAAGAGGTAACTAGAGCAAGGGTTGGTCCACTAAAGGATAAGGAAGGAAGGCTGTGTGTCAAACCTGAGAGAATGGGTGAGATTCTGAATGACTACTTGGCATCAGTATTCACTGAGGAGAGGAATATGATGAATGTTGAGATTAGAGATAGAAGTTTGATTAGTCTGGATCACGTTGACATAAGTAGGGAAGATGTGTTGGGTAGGCTAGAGGTTATTAAAGTGGACAAATCCCCAGGACCGGATGGGATCTATCACAGGTTGCTGAGGGAGGCGAAGGAGGAAATAGCTAGGGCCCTGACAGATATCTTTGTGGCATCTTTAAATACAGGTGAGGTGCCGGAGGACTGGAGGGTTGCTCATGTTGTCCCCCTGTACAAGAAGGGTAGTAGGGATATTCCAGGTAACTACAGTCCAGTGAGCCTGACGTCGGTAGTGGTAAAAGTTGCTGGAGAAGGTACTGAGGGATAAAATCTATTTATATTTGGAAAAGAATGGGCTTAACAGTGATAGGCAACATGGTTTTGTGTGGGGGAAATCGTGCCTTACCAACTTAATAGAGTTCTTCAAGGAAATGACCAAGTTGTTAGATCAAGGAAGGGCTGTTGATGTCATATACATGGACTTTAGTAAGGCGTTTGATAAGGTTCCCCATGGTAGACTAATGGAGAAAGTGAAGTCATATGGTGTGCAGGGTATTCTAGCTAGGTGGATAAAGAACTGGTTGAGCAACAGGAGACAGAGAGTAGTAGTTGAAGGGAGTTTCTCGAAATGGAGAAAGGTGACCAGCGGTATTCCACAGGGGTCAGTGTTGGAGCTACTGTTGTTTGTAATATACATAAATGCTCTGGAAGAGGGCACTGTTGGTATGATCAGCAACTTTGCAGATGACATGAAGATTGGTGGAGTAGAAGAAAGCATAAGGGACTGTCAGAGAATACAGGAGGATATAGATAGACTGGAGAGTTGGGCGGAAAAGTGGCAAATGGTTTTCAATCCAGACAAATATGAGGTGATGCATTTAGGCAAGATTAATCCTAGAGCGAATTATACAATGAACAGAAGAGCCTTGGGAAAAGTTGATGGGCAGAGAGATCTGGGAGTTGCAGGTCCATTGTACCCTGAAGATTGCTGCACAGGTGGATAGAGTGGTCAAGAAGGCATATAGTATGCTTGCCTTCATTGGACGGGGTATTGAGTATAAGAGCTGGCAAGTCATGTTAACATTGTACAAGACATTGGTTCAGCCACATTTAGAATACTGTGTACAGTTCTGGTCGCCACATTACCAAAAGGATGTGGATGCTTTGGAGAGGATGCAGAGAAGGTTTACGAGGATGTTGCCTGGTATGGAAGGTGCTAGCTATGAAGAAAGGTTGAGTAGGTTAGTTTTATTTTCATTAGAAAAAGGAGATTGAGGGGAGATCTGATTGAGGTTTATAAAATCATGAAGGATATAAACAGGGTCGATAGAGACAAGCTTTTTCCGAGGGTGAAGGATTCAATAACAAGAAGTCATGCTTTCAAGGTGAGAGGTGAAAAGTGTTTCACACAGAGGGTGGTGGGCGTTTGGAACGCGTTGCCAGCAGAGTTGGTAGAGGCAGGCACAGTAGATTCATTTAAGATGCGTTTGGATAAATGCATGAGTAGGTGGGGAGTAGAGGGATACAGATGCTTAGGAATTGATCGACAGGTTTAGATAGTACATTTGGATCAGCTCAGGCTTGGAGGGCCGAAGGGCCTGTTCCTGGGCTGTAAATTTTCTTTGTTCTTTATTTCCCTATTTGGCCCCTCGAATTGAAATAAATGCAGTTTAATTTATCAGTTCTCTGCTTTGTTCCTGCCTGCCATGATTGTTTGATTGCTCCTTTTCCCAATTATACTAGTCTCAGATTGATCTCTTTCCTCACTATTTCCCTGGGTCACACCCCCCACCTTACTAGTTTAAATCCTCCCGAGCAGCTCTAGCAAATTTCCCTGACAGTATATTAGTCCCCTTCCGATTCAGGTGAAATCTGTCCTTATTGTTCAGGTCACTTCTACCCCAGAAGAGATTCCAATGAACCTTTCTCCCCTGCATCAGCTCCTCAGCCATGCATGCATCTGCTCTATCCTCCTATTCCTGCCCTCACTAGCTTGTAGCACTGGGAGTAATCCAGATATTACTACTCTGGAGGACCTCCTTTTTAAATTCCTGCCTAATCTCCTCCTTTTCCCTTCTTATGTCACTGGTTCCAATGTGTACAACAACCTCCTGCTGGTCCCCCTTCCCTTTGAGAACATTCTGCACCCTCTTTGAGATATCCTTGATCTTGGTATCAGAGAGACAAAACACCCATTCTGATTTTTCGCTTCTGGCTGTCTGTGCCTCAGACTAGAGAGTCCCCTATCACAATCGATCGCTTGGAACCTGATCTACCCCTCATTATATTAGAGCCAGTTTCAATACCAGAAACTTGGCTGTTCGTGCTACATTCCCCTAAGAGTCCATCACTCCCTACATTTTCCAAAACAGCATTCTTGTTTGAGATGGAGTTAGCCACAGGAGACTCCTGCACTACCTGCCTCCCTCACCTACCTTTCCTGGAGTTAACCCACCTACTTGACTGTATCTGTGGCTTTTCTCCCTTCCTATAACTGCCATCCATTACACCACTGGGCTCCTGTAAATTACTTATTTCCTCTAACTACCGCTCCAACCAATCCATGTGATCTGATAGGATTCACAACCAAAGATACTTCCTGCAGACATAATCATCAATAACATGGAAGCTCTCCCTAAACTCCCACATCCACAGGAAGAGCATATCACTCTACTAAAGGCCATCTTTGCTCCTTCACTACCTATAGACCCAGAAAATAGCACCATCTTTTTGCTCTAAAAAGAAAGACTGCTCCAGGCTAACTTAATATTTATGGCTTATATTTTTAAAATTTAACCAAAAGACAGGACTCAATAAAACATATAATCAAGAAAGAACCCACTCTACTCATGGTTGCAGACTCACAGCAAGGTTACACATTAAAAACTATGCACTCATCTGTTGCTGTGCTGTGAGCTCTCCCACACAGGTTCCTCCAAGGCCAGCTGTACATTTCACTGTTGGTTATTTTTTTCCTAGATGCACTCTAATGTCCACATCTACTTGAACTCAAGCAGCAAAGGTAGTAACTGTGCAGATTCACTGCTGTGTCAGACAGCAGTATAGGTTTCTTTTTCTGACCATGTAGTCACTCCTTTTTCTGTCTTCCTCCTTTATAAAGTGCCATTGTTTTGATATTTTGTCCCCCAAAAGTTCCTAAACAATGCAACAGTATATAAAACAGTAATTGCTGTTCCTGGAATTGGAGGAAATCCCCTCCAACACCTAAAATACCTCAAAAAAGGGGGAGCTCACACAGCCACAACTTTTTCCCATCCTCTATCTTGGATTACCCAGAATCAATTTCCCTCACAATAAAAAGAATTTCCTGATTACTTGCTGTACCTGCATACTAATGACCTGCAATTTATGTACAAGGACACCAGATCTCTCTATATATCTGAGTGCTGCCACCCCACCATTTAGATAATGTGCTTCTTTTTATATATTTTTTGCCAAAATGGATAATTTCACATTTTCCATTTGCCAGATCTTTGCTCACTTACCGAACCCATTGATATCCTTTTGTACAGCTCCTTATGTCCTCTTCACAACTCTATCTGTAACTGTCTATCTTTGTGTGATCGGTAAATTTAGCGACCATACCTTGGGTCATTTCATCCAAATCATTGGCTAATTTGTGAAGAGTTGACATCCCAGGACCATCCCCTGTGGCACCACACATGTGACACCCTGCCAGCATGATAAAGACTCACTTACTACAACTCTCTGTTTTTTAGCCAACCAATCTCCAATCCTGGCCAATAGGTTATTGCCATGGGTTTTCAAGCAAGTTCTTAATTCAATGTCAGAATTCAGTTTTTTTGGGAACAGAGAGTTCCACTGTCCTTTTGTCTGAAGACGTGTCTCCTGACATTACTCCTGGAGGGCCTAAGGTTAAGGTTATTTCCCTTTTGTTCCAGAATACATTCCCATCCTCAACTTACCAGAGGAAATATCTTCTCTCTTTCTCTCTTTCCCATTAGATCCATCTGATCTGTGAGGGGTGAATGAGCTGTCAGAAAGTAACAAGAGATGGTAAAATCTCTGCAATTTGGTGGCAAAAAAATTTCATTAACAGTAACAGACAGGAGCACCTGAAGGAATAAAATCACAGTTGATGAGAAAGATGAAGCCATTTTGCCGCTGTGCTGATGTGAGAGTCTCACTGAATTTGAAATTACACAGTGTGTTATACTCAGCTTTAAGAGAGAGATTTCTAACATTGTGAACATAAGGGGCTGTGACTTTGTCAGGCTCTAGATTTTATTCCCCAGGCATGTTGAATAAATTGATTTTCTGCTTCATCCTAACTGCCAATGGTTTTTTGAGTAAATAGAAAACGTAATATTACATTACTGTTAGCTGCTAATGACACAGACAAGGTCACAGACACAATACTCATCCTTACAGTGTCAAATCAATAGCAGTACTTTGCAAAGAATTCAGAAGGCAATTTAGTCCTCTAAAGTACTGTCGTCAAAGTTACAGAAGGAGCACAGACAAGATGGGCTGCTCAAAAATATACAAGGAAAGCCAAACCAATTAAAGAGCTGACAGGGCAGGGGATGGTACGGAGATTGTCATGAATGAATGAAAGCTCAATCCTCTCTCGTTTCCCCACTTTCCAGAAAATAAAAATAATGTGCCTCTCACTGGGATCAGAAGGTACCAGTTGCCAGGAGATCCTGTGATATTGAAGTGAAATTCAATTGCTGGATATTTACATTAATTGTTTTGTTCATACACTTCCTTCTCTTGAATTTCATTACAATATTTCCCACTCTTGGATATGAGGTTCTGACAGTTTCATTTATGCTGATGTTTCTGCGACAGGGAAATATTTCACCCATTATCTCATTGAATTTTATTGATTTTTCAAACAGATGTCTGGCCTTTTAATGGGTCCACATGGTCAGATTTCTGTGATGATAAATTTGCAGTGCAGTAACAGACCATTTGGCCCATCTGGTCTATACTGATGTTTTTGCTCTGCCTGAGTCTCCTCCCATTTTTCACCCCACTACCGTATCGTTTTGTTCCTTCCTCACTCCTGTACTTTTCTAGTTTTTCCTTAAAAGGATCTGACATATCACCTACATTTTTCATCCTTCAGTTTAAAGCTATGTCCCCTCATGCTAGCCATCACCACCCGAGGAAAAAGGCTCTCATTGTCCACCCTATCCAACCCTCTGATTATCCTATATGTGTAAGTTAAGTCACCTCTCGACCTTCTTCTCTCTAATGAAAACAAACTCAAGTTCCTCAGCCTTTCCTCATAAGACCTTCCTTCCATACCAGGCAACATCCTGATAAATCTCCTCTGAACCCTTTCCAGAGCTTCCAACCTCCTACAATGTACAACCAGAACTGTGCATAATACTCCAAGTGCAGCCAGACCAGAGTTTTATACAGCTGCAGCATGACCACGTGGCTCCAAAACTCAATCCCTCTACCAATAAAAGCCAACACACTGTATGCTTTCAGAACAGCCCTATCAACCTGGGTAGCAACTTTCAGGGATCTATGTACATGGACACAGATCTCTCTGCTCATCCACATTACCAAGAATCTTACCATTAGCCCAGTATCTGCATTCCTGTTGCTCCTTCCAAAGTGAATCACCTCTCACTGTTCTGCATTAAACTCCATTTGCCACCTCTCAGTCCAGCTCTGCAGCTTATCTATGTCCCCCTGTAACCTGCAACATCCTTCAGCACCATCCACAACTGCACCAACCTTAGTGTCATCTGCAAATTTACTAACCCAGCCTTCTATGCTCTCATCCAGGTCATTTATAAAAATGACAAACAGCAGTGGCCCCAAAACAGATCCTTGCGGTGCACCACTAGTAACTAAACTCCAGGATGAACATTTCCCATCAACCACCACCCTCTGTCTTCTTTCAGCTTGCCAATTTCTGATCCAAACCGCTAAATCACCCTCAATTCCATGCCTCTATATTTTGTGCAATAGCCTACTGTGGGGAACCTTATCAAACACCTTACTGAAATCCATACATACCACATCAACTGCTTTACCCTCATCCACCTGTTTGGTCACCATCTCAAAGAACTCAATAATGTTTGAGAGGCACGGCCCACCCTTCACAAAACTGTGTTGACTATCCCGAAACATCTTATTCCAATCAAGATAATTATAAATCCTCTCTCTTATAACCTTTTCCAACACTTTATCCACAACCAAAGTAAGGCTCACCAGTCTATAATTAGCAGGGTTGTCTCGACTCCCCTTTTTGAACAAATATAGTGCCTTTAACAATACTAAGACACCCCAAGCTGTTACATGGAAGCACTCAAATACATCACCTGGCAACAGATGTCCCTCAAACCTACTCTGTGCTTCACTAAAATGATGGCTGGTTTGTTTGTGTTTCAAGTTCCACATTCCCATTTACATCCAATAACTTCTGATTCACCTGCTGAACAATCTATCTACCATTGCCTTGAAAATATTCAATGATTGCCTCCATCGCTTTCTGAAGCAAAGGCTTCCAAAGTCGAAAATCCTCTGAATGGAAAAAACAATTTTTCTCATCTCCCTCCTAAAAGGGGTGACCCCTGACTTTAAACCAGTGCTCCCTCCCTTTAGACTCCCCTGAAGAGGAAGCATCTGAATACAGGAAAGAGATAGAGTGATTGCTGGTGTGGGCCAAAGATAACAATCAACCCTTCGATGTCAGCACAGTGAAGGAGCTTGTCATTGACTTCAGGAAGCAGAGTGGAGGGCACACCCCTGTCTGTATCAGTAGTGCTGAGGTGGAGATGGTCGAGAGTGTCAAGTTGCTAGGAGTGACGGTCACCAACAATCTGTCCTGGTCCACCCACATTGATGTTGAACTCAAGAAAATGCAACAATGCATCTACTTCCTCAGGAGGCTAAGGAAATTCAGCATGTCTGTCAAGGAGGTGACAATGGTATTATCAAGTGGTATTACCACTAGACTATTAATCCAGAGACCTAGTTAATGTTCTGGGGACCTGGGTTGAAATCCTGCCATGGCAGATGGTGGACTTCAAGTTCAATAAAAATTCTCGAATTAAAAACCTGATGATAGTGAAGCCATTGTTGATTGTTGGAAAAACCCGTCTGGGTCACTAATGTCCTTTACGGAAGGAAACTGCCCTCCTTACCTGGTCTGGCCGACATGTAACTCCAGACTCACAGCGATGTGGTTGACTCTTAACTGCCCTCTGGGCAATTAGGGATGGCCAGTGATGCCATCATCCCATGAATGAACAAAAAGAACGTCTTACCAATTTTTGTAGATGCACCATAGAAAGCATTCTGTCCAGATGCATCACAGCTTGGAATGGCAACAGCTCTGTCCAGGGCCGTAAGAAACTACAGAAAGTGTGAACACAGCCCAGACCATCCTGGAAACCAATCTTTCATCCATTGACTCCATGTCCACTTCCCACTGCCTCAGGAAGGCAGCCAACATCATCAAAGACCCCTCCCACCCTGGTTGTAATCTCTTGAACTTCTTCCATCAAGCAAAAAATACAAAACCTTATACACATGTCCCAACAGATTCAGGAACAGCTTCTTCCCGGCTGTCATGAGACTGCTGAACAGACCTCTCCAATTTCAGATTTAATGTTGATCTCACTCTTTGTGCACCTTCTCTGCAGCTGTAACATTATATTCCTTGCTCTGTTCTATTACCCTAATACAAATTGTATGGTAATGATCTGTTTGTACTGCAGGCAAAACAAAACTTTCCACCGTACCTAGGTACATGTGGCAATAGTAAATCAAATCAAAATCATTTCCACATCAACCTTGTCAAGACCATTCAGCATCATATACACTTCCATCAACTCACCTCGCACACTTTTGAATTCCAATTAAGACAAGTCCAGCCTATATAACCTTTCCTCATGAGATAACCCCTCCTTCCTGGTATCAATCTTGTAACCCTCCACTGAACTACTCCCGCCATGTTCAAACAAAGGTACCAAAGCTGCACACAGTATTTTGGATGTGGTTCAACCAATGCCCTTTACAGCTGGATTATAAGATGTTCAATTCCTCTTGTATGAAGGATAGGGTTCCAATAGCCTTCCTGATTACTTGCTGTACTTGCATACTAGCTTTTAGTAATTCATACAGTGGGACACCCAGCTCCCTTTGCACCTCAGAATTCTGCAGTTCATCTCCTTTTAGGTAATACTCTGCTTTTTTTTTTAAACTTTTCATGCCAAAGCGTACAATTTCACATGTCCCACATTATACATTGGGAGAGTCCAAATCGAGATGGCATGGGTTTAAGGTGAGAGGGCAAGGATATGAAAGGGGCCGAAAGGGCAATGTTTTCAAGCATGTGATGTGTACATGGAATGAGCTGCCTTGGTGGAGGCTGGTACAGTTACAGCATTGAAAAGGAACATGGATAGATAGCATTTGGAGGGATATGACTCAAATGCTGGCAAATGGGACTAGATTAATTTGGGATATCTGGTCGGCATGAAAGAGTTGGATCGAAGGGTCTGTTTCTGTATTCTCCAGCTCTGTGAATCTATGTGTCATTATATCTGGGCAATGAAAGACCATGTTTGACTGACAGCCAGATTAATGCATGGAATCTATTCCCTTTTTATTTGGTGTCAGAAGGCCAGTACGGACTTGGGAGGTCAGCAAAAGCAGGAGACTGGGGAAGAGCAGTTGGAAGTGGGAGGCCATGTGATGTGGTCTGCAGGAACATGTCCAATAAGAGTTGGGAACCTAGTTATAATGGAAGGAAAACAATCCGAAAAGCATCTAATTTAAAATCTTAAAATAGATAATGTTATGATTATTTCAGTCCGAAAATAACAGTCCACAGATTCGGGTGAGTCATACATTTTGTGAGAATTCAGCTTGAGTGGTTTATGGTCAGAGTTTAAATCCTGTGATTGAAAGCAGCACCTTTCACTCACTCCCAGCACCTCTCACCCACTCACTCCCACAACCTCTCACTCACTCACTTCCAGCACCTCTCACTCACTCACTCCCAGCACCTCTCACTCACTCACTCCCAGCACTTCCCACTCACTCACTCCCAGCACCTCCCACTCACTCACTCCCAGCACCTCCCACTCACTCACTCCCAGCACCTCCCACTCACTCACTCCCAGCACCTCCCACTCACTCACTCCCAGCACCTCCCACTCACTCACTCCCAGCACCTCCCACCCACTCACTCCCAGCACCTCCCACCCACTCACTCCCAGCACCTCCCACCCACTCACTCCCAGCACCTCTCACACACTCACTCCCAGCACCTCTCACACACTCACTCCCAGCACCTCTCACACACTCACTCCCAGCACCTCTCACACACTCACTCCCAGCACCTCTCACACACTCACTCCCAGCACCTCTCACACACTCACTCCCAGCACCTCTCACTCACTCACTCCCAGCACTTCCCACTCACTCACTCCCAGCACCTCTCACTCACTCACTCCCAGCACATCTCACCCACTCACTCCCAGCACATCTCACCCGCTCACTCCCAGCAGCTCTCACCCGCTCACTCCCAGCAGCTCTCACCCGCTCACCCCCAGCACCTCTCGCTCACCCCCAGCACCTCTCGCTCACCCCCAGCACCTCTCGCTCACCCCCAGCACCTCTCGCTCATCCCCAGCACCCCTCGCTCATCCCCAGCACCCCTCGCTCATCCCCAGCCCCACTCGCTCACTCCCAGCTCCACTCGCTCACTCCCAGCTCCACTCGCTCACTCCCAGCTCCACTCGCTCACTCCCAGCTCCACTCGCTCACTCCCAGCTCCACTCGCTCACTCCCAGCTCCACTCGCTCACTCCCAGCTCCACTCGCTCACCCCCAGCTCCACTCGCACACCCCCAGCACCACTCGCACACCCCCAGCACCACTCGCACACCCCCAGCACCACTCGCACACCCCCAGCACCACTCGCACACCCCCAGCACCTCTCACTCACTCCCAGCACCTCTCACTCACTCCCAGCACCTCTCACCCACTCCCAGCACCTCTCACTCACTCCCAGCACCTCTCACTACCTCACTCCCAGCACTTCCCACTCACTCACTTCCAGCACCTCCCACTCACTCACTCCCAGCACCTCCCACTCACTCACTCCCAGCACCTCCCACTCACTCACTCCCAGCACCTCCCACCCACTCACTCCCACCACCTCTCACACACTCACTCCCAGCACCTCTCACACACTCACTCCCAGCACCTCTCACACACTCACTCCCAGCACCTCTCACACACTCACTCCCAGCACCTCTCACACACTCACTCCCAGCACCTCTCACACACTCACTCCCAGCACCTCTCACACACTCACTCCCAGCACCTCTCACTCACTCACTCCCAGCACCTCTCACTCACCCCCAGCACCTCTCACTCACCCCCAGCACCTCTCACACACTCCCAGCACCTCTCACTCACTCCCAGCACCTCCCACTCACTCACTCCCAGCACTTCCCACTCACTCACTCCCAGCACCTCCCACTCGCTCACTCCCAGCTCCACTCGCTCACTCCCAGCTCCACTCGCTCACTCCCAGCTCCACTCGCTCACTCCCAGCTCCACTCGCTCACTCCCAGCTCCACTCGCTCACTCCCAGCTCCACTCGCTCACTCCCAGCTCCACTCGCTCACTCCCAGCTCCACTCGCTCACTCCCAGCTCCACTCGCACACCCCCAGCACCACTCGCACACCCCCAGCACCACTCGCACACCCCCAGCACCACTCGCACACCCCCAGCACCACTCGCACACCCCCAGCACCACTCGCACACCCCCAGCACCACTCGCACACCCCCAGCACCACTCGCACACCCCCAGCACCACTCGCACACCCCCAGCACCTCTCGCTCACTCCCAGCACCTCTCACTCACTCCCAGCACCACTCACTGCCCCCCCAGCACCACTCACTCACTCCCAGCACCACTCACTCACTCCCAGCACCACTCACTCACTCCCAGCACCACTCACTCACTCCAGCACCACTCACTCCCTCTCACTCACCCCCAGCACCACACACTCCCCCCCCCAGCACCACACACTCCCCCCCCAGCACCACACACTCCCCCCCCCCCCAGCACCACACACTCCCCCCCCCCCCCCCAGCACCACCCCCCCAGCACCACACACTCCCCCCCCCCAGCACCACACACTCCCCCCCCCCCCAGCACCACACACTCCCCAGCACCCCCTCCCCCCCCCAGCACCACACACTCCCCCCCCCCCAGCACCACACACTCCCCCCCCCCCAGCACCACACACTCCCCCCCAGCCCCACCCCCCTCCCCCCCAGCACCACACACTCCCCCCCAGCACCACACCCCCCAGCCCCCCACTCCACACACTCCCCCCCCCAGCACCACACACACACCACTCCCCCCCCCAGCACCACACACTCCACCACCCTCCCCCCCAGCACCACACACTCCACACCCCCCCCCCAGCACCACACACTCCACCACACTCCCCCCCCAGCACCACACACTCCACCACCACTCCCCCCCCCAGCACCACACACTCCCCCCCCCCCAGCACCACACTCCCCCCAGCACCACACACTCCCCCCCCAGCACCACACACTCCCCAGCACCACACACTCCCCCCCCCCAGCACCACACACTCCCCCCCCCAGCACCACACACTCCCCCACCCACACACTCCCCCCCCAGCACCACACACTCCACCACACACTCCCCCCCCAGCACCACACTCACCACACCTCCCCCAGCACCACACACTCCCCCCCCCCAGCACCACACACTCCCCCCCCCAGCACCACACACTCCCCCCCCCCAGCACCACACACTCCCCCCCCCCCCAGCACCACACACTCCCCCCCCCCCAGCACCACACACTCCACCACACACTCCCCCCCCAGCACCACACACTCCCCCCCCAGCACCACACACTCCCCCCCCCAGCACCACACACTCCCCCCCCCAGCACCACACTCCCCCCCCCAGCACCACACACTCCCCCCAGCACCACTCCCCCCCAGCACCACACACTCCCCCCCCCCCCCAGCACCACACACTCCCCCCCCCCCCAGCACCACACACTCCACCACACACTCCCCCCCCCCAGCACCACACACACACTCCCCCCCCCAGCACCCACACTCCCCCCCAGCACCACACACTCCCCCCCCCCCAGCACCACACACTCCCCCCCCCAGCACCACACACTCCCCCCCCCCAGCACCACACACTCCCCCCCCAGCACCACACTCCCCCAGCACCACACACTCCCCCCCCAGCACCACACACTCCCCCCCCCAGCACCACACTCCCCCACAGCACTCCCCACCCCCCCAGCACCACACACTCCCCCCCCAGCACCACACACTCCCCCCCAGCACCACACACTCCCCCCCCCCAGCACCACACACTCCCCCCCCAGCACCACACTCCCCCCCAGCACCACACACTCCCCCCCCCCCCAGCACCACACACTCCCCCCAGCCACACACTCCCCCCCCCCAGCACCACACACTCCCCCCCCAGCACCACACACTCCCCCCCCCCAGCACCACACACTCCCCCCCCAGCACCACACACTCCCCCCCCCAGCACCACACCACCCTCCCCCCCCCCCCCCAGCACACACACTCCCCCCCCCCAGCACCACACACTCCCCCCCCCCCAGCACCACACACACTCCCCCCCCCAGCACCACACACTCCCCCCCCCCCCCCAGCACCACACACTCCCCCCCCCCAGCACCACACACTCCCCCCCCCCCCAGCACCACACACTCCCCCCCCCCCCAGCACCACACACTCCCCCCCCCCCCAGCACCACACACTCCCCCCCCCCAGCACCACACACTCCCCCCCCCCCAGCACCACACACTCCCCCCCCCCAGCACCACACACTCCCCCCCCCCAGCACCACACACTCCCCCCCCCCAGCACCACACACTCCCCCCCCCCCCCAGCACCACACACTCCCCCCCCCCCCAGCCACACACTCCCCCCCCCCCCCAGCACCACACACTCCCCCCCAGCACCACACCCACTCCCCCCCCCCCCAGCACCACACACTCCCCCCCCCCCCAGCACCACACACTCCCCCCCCCCCCCCAGCACCACACACTCCCCCCCCCCAGCACCACACACTCCCCCCCCCCCAGCACACACTCCCCCCCCCCCCCAGCACCACACACTCCCCCCCCCCCCCCCAGCACCACACACTCCCCCCCCCCCCCAGCACCACACACTCCCCCCCCCCCCAGCACCACACACTCCCCCCCCCCCCCAGCACCACACACTCCCCCCCCCCCAGCACCACACACCTCCCCCCCCCCCCAGCACCACACACTCCCCCCCCCCCAGCACCACACACTCTCCCCCCCCCCCCCCAGCACCACACACTCCCCCCCCCCCCCCAGCACCACACACTCCCCCCCCCCCCAGCACCACACACTCCCCCCCCCCCCCCCAGCACCACACACTCCCCCCCCCCCCCAGCACCACACACTCCCCCCCCCCCCCCCAGCACCACACACTCCACCACCCACTCCCCCCCAGCACCACACACTCCCCCCCCCCAGCACCACACACTCCCCCCCCCCCCCAGCACCACACACACTCCCCCCCCCCCCAGCACCACACACTCCCCCCCCCCCAGCACCACACACTCCCCCCCCCCCCCAGCACCACACACTCCCCCCCCCCCCCCCCCCAGCACCACACACTCCACCACACACTCCCCCCCCCAGCCCCACCACACACTCCCCCCCCCCCCCCCCAGCACCACACACTCCCCCCCCCCCCAGCACCACACACTCCCCCCCCCCCCCCCCCCCAGCACCACACACTCCCCCCCCCCCCCAGCACCCACACACTCCCCCCCCCCCCAGCACCACACACTCCCCCCCCCCCCCAGCACCACACTCTCCACCACACACTCCCCCCCCCCCCCCCAGCACCACACACT